>NC_132912.1:93241381-93396039 GCF_047675955.1 Chlorocebus sabaeus
GGCTGTTGTAATCTAGGGGAGAAACGATGATGGCTGCTATGATCTGAATGCATGTGTCCCCCTAATATGCATTGGTTGAAACCTAACTCCCAATGTGATGATACTAGGAGCTGGGGCCTTTGGGAGATAACTAGGCTGTGAGAGTGGAGCCCTCATGAATAGGGGATTTGTCCCTTGTAAAAAGGAACAAGGGAGGTTGTTTTCCCTTTCCACCACAAGAGGACTCAAAGAAGACATCATGTACCAAGCAGGGAGCAAGCCCTCACCAGACTCTGAATCTGAAGACAGTTGAATCCTGGACTTCCCAGCTTTCAGAACTTTGAGAAATTTCTGTTGTTTATAAGCCATCCAGTTTTTGGTAATGTGTTGTAGCAGCTTGAACAGACTAAAACAGTGGCATAGACTAAGGTAGGAGCAGCAGGGATGGTGACAGTGGGCCAATTCTATATACGTTATGAAGGTAGAAATGAAAAGGTTTGATGGTTGCTCAGAAGTCAAGTGTGATGAAAACTACGCTGGAGGCTGACTTTTAGGTTTCTGACTGAACAATAGGAAGGATTTATTGGCATGCAGAAGTTCAGGATGCGAGGAGGTAGGAGGCAGTTGGAATTTAGGAGTTTGATTTTGGGCATGATAAATTTATGAAGCCTCTCTAAGTTGATTAGGCAAATGGACATAAGGTTTTAGCATTTAGGTAAGTGTATGAATTAAAGATATAAATTTTGGAATCATATGTGTATAGATAAATAATATATAAAGTCATATGTCTAGATGAGATCATTTTTGGAGTGAATGCAAATTAAGTAAATAGATCTGAGAACCGAATTCGTTGGCCTAAAATTGGCAATAATATGTTTATCACTAGGCCCATCTCATCAGATATATGACTACCACTTCCCATAATGTATTTGAAACTTCTCTACCCAGCTGGAAAACTCACAGACTAGCTCTCAACTATGCTTTGCCTATGAGAATGCTCACCTAACATTTAAAAATATTGGGACTCATGCACACACACACAAACACACACAACATCCTTCTGTTTAGAACTGTTAGAGATTATCTCACTGATGCTGTATTTGGGCAAGGTCGGGGCAATGAGGCAGAATCAGTGAAGGATATCAAAAAGGAGCAGTGAATTCAGAGAACTAAGAGAGTGTGTGCCAGGAGCCGACAGGTAAAAGTGTTCAAAAATGAGAGAATGAACAATTGTATCAAATATTCCTGATGCACCGATAAGAAAAAGATTAAGAGAATCTGATTGGAATGTGTCCAAGAGAGAATGGGAAGAGAAGAACAAAAGATAAAATCATCAAAATGACTGCTCCAGTTTATACTCCCACTAGCAGCCTGTAAGTGATTTCTTACGATTCATAGCAAAAAACAAAAACCCTCCCTGTAAGGCATCCCTGCATATGGCACCACTGAAAAATGTCTACATATCCCTGACTTCTGACTTATCCACACCCACTCTGCCTAGAGCAAAAGCTTCAACTTGAAATAATGTCCTGTTTTCTTCCTGTTCTCCAGTCATTAATTACACGCACCCAATTACTCCCTAGCAGTAATCAAATCCCTCTAAGTCATTTATCTTACAAGACTTACCCTCTTTGTGTATGCTGATTAATTTTACGTTTAACAATGTGATGCTGCTTCACTCTGAGATTATCTAGATTGAAACATTACCTACTGCATCTTTGAGTCTTGCTTAGTTAGACACAGTTATATCAATCCAATCATACTCATTTGTTGAAAATGAGGGTATATTATTTTCTCTATTTTCACAGTGAGTCACAATTCTTGATTAACATATTCCTGGCAAGGCACAATCCTAAAGCCTATTTGAATGCCTAAAAGCATTTTAATCTGTTAGATGGCTGATTCTTTTAGTAGCAATGAAAACCTTTCATAATGTCAAGAGGAATACATTGATTTTTAAAAATCATTTTAGCCCTCATTTTCCCTCAAAATTTTATGCCTATTAGGGATGTTTTCCTATTCCTATAGGAATTAATAACCAGGACCAGATCTCAATTGTTTAATCGTGACTTTGTTTTGCAAAAGAGTAAACTGAGGTCCAAACTGTGTGGGTAGCAAGACATGTACAATGGTGGGTAATTTTGTGACTCCGGAGGCAAACTGCATACATTAGAACTCTGCCTCCATTCTTCTCAGCTGTATCACTTGGATCAAGTACTTCTTATCCATTGAATGGGCACAGAAATGATGCTTAGCTTATAGAGTTGCTGTGAAATTGAGTGAAATGATGCAAAGCCTTTCATATAGTGACTGGAGATGCAAAGTCCTTCATATGGTGATTGGAACATAATAAGTATGCAATAAATATAATCTCTTCTTACATATCACACAGAAAAGCACAATCTATTTACCAGACTTTGCTCCTCTTTCCACTGAGCCAGGACATCTTTTAATAGCCAAGCTTGTGCCATGTTGGTCAAATCATATTAGAAGGGGAAACTAGAAATAAGAATGTGCGTGAACTCTGTGTTTAATCTAGTGATAACTTCATTTTAACCGGAGAAATGTTTCTTTCATCCCAGGTCATTAATTCATTCACCATCTCTGGTGGGACCGTCACAAGGCAAATGCCCCACTGAGTTGCACTCTAACAAGGTACACAGCTGCTAGGAAGGGAGCAGCCAAACCTGCCGCCACTGACAGCAGGGTTCCTACTTTGCATAGGAGGCATTGGGAACACATTGGCAATGTGGCAGGGTAATGGGTTGGATGAAGGGTGAGAGCTTAAAGACTCAGACTTTTCTAATGAGGCCAGCAGCCTCACCTCTAGCCACTTTGCAGCACATCTTCCTCCTGGGAATTCTTCCCTAGAGCAATCAACAGACTTGCTTTTGCAAAGCTTGTCCTATTGTTCCCTTTTTTTTTTTTTTTTTTTTTTTTTTTTGACAGTGTCTCGCTCTGTCGCCAGGCTGGAGTACAATAGCGTGATCTTGGCTCACTGCAACCTCCGCCTCCTGGGTTCAAGCAATTCTCCTGCCTCAGTCTCCCGAGTAGCTGGGATTACAGGTGTGTGACACCATGCCCAGCTAAGTTTTGTATTATTAGTAGAGATGGTGTTTCACCATATTGGCTAGGGTGGTCTCGATCTCTTGACCTTGTGATCCACCCACCTCGGCCTCCCAAAGTGTTGGGATTACAGGTGTGAGCCACCGTGCCTGGCCTTAGCTATTTTTAATTCACAAAAGCACTTCCTTTGGGGTCGTATGCTAGCCATATCTGCAAGACTATACTGTAAATACTTGTTTTAGCCTAGTTTTATTTCATTTATTTTTAGCTGCTTCATCTTTCACTTTTTATATGGAAAAGAGGAAGTGCCAGAACAAGGGAAATGGTTTAGAGCAGAGTTCTTGACATAAATATAGAATACAAAATGTCTTTTATTTCTCCAGTTATCTCTGCATGGGTCGTTTCTATCTGAGAACACAGATGTTCCAGACTTAACGTTAATGGAATCCTAAACTGAGAAAAAAAGAAAAAAAAAAGAAAGGCAGGAAAGCAGAAAGCCATCCATTTCCAAAACATGTTTCCTTGAAAGGACTGTGGAGCACAGACTTAGCACAGATACACCTCTGAGAAATCCTAGAGTATGAAAGTCATTTTGACATTTTCTAAGCAATTTTTAATTGACTTAATTTTTTTAGAACAGTTTCAGATTTACAAATTGAGAAGACAATACAGAGAATCCCAAATACTCCCAGTTTCCCCGATTATTGACATCTTATATTAGTACTGACAAACTTGCTCCTCAACCAAGCTTTAGTCAGGCTCCTCTAAGTCCTCTTCTCAACTAGGCTTTCACCTTGAACTTTAATGTCTGTCTTTATTTGGCCTGTATTGTCCAGTTTTAGCAGGAATCCTGTTAAGTCAGTTTAGAAAGAATCCTCCACTTTTGATGTCTGATCATTCCTAATATCTGGCCAAATTTCTTATTCCCCACCTTTAGCAACTGATCACCCTGGTATGCTTTCATCAAGAACCTGTAAGGTCAGTTTAGCAAGAGTATCTCCTAACTGCTGATGTCTCCTCTTAGTAAGCCACCCTGCTCCTGGGCTACAAATCCCCACTTGTCCAGGTCGTATTCAGAAGTAAGCCAGTTTTATACTGAGGTCTCTTTCTCCTATTGCAAGAGTTAGCACTTTAACTATTGCCCAACTCTGCTTTTCTATAACGGCATGGTATATTTATTACAATTAATGAACAAATCTTGGTACCTTATGAATAACTAAAGTCATTTACAACTTTATTCAGATTTTATTCATTGTTACCTAATGCCCCGTTCCTATTCCAGGATCCCATTCAGGATACTACATTACATTTAGTTGCCATCCCTCATTAGTTTACTCTTGGCTGTGACAATTTCCCACACTTTGTTTTTCATTGCATTGACAGTTTTGAGAAATACTAGTCAGGTATCTTGCAGAATGTCTCCCTACCCTCCCACTCCCTCATTGAAATTGCCTGATATTTCTCTTATTATTCAAATAGGATTACCAGTTTAGGGGAGGAAGATCACAAAGTGACATTTTTATCACAGCAAATCAATGGCACATGCTATCAACATGAATAACTATTGATGTGAATTTGATCACCTGGCCGAGGTAGTGTTTGCTTGGTTTCTCCACTGTAGTTACTCATTTGTTCTCCCTTTCCGTAATGTACACTTTGAGAGGAAATCACTATGTACAGTCACCAGTTAAAGAGTGCAAATTATGCACCACCTCCTTAAAAGCAGAGAATCTATGTAAATTATTTGAAATTCTTCTTCATGGGAGATGTTTCTGTTTTCCTCTAATTTATTTTATTCTATCAGGTACTTATCTTAGTATGGGCTTATGCATTTTTATTTGATATTTTAAGTTATAATCTAATATTTATTCATTTTCTTGCTTGCAGGTTTCCATCTTTGGAAAGATCTTTTCAGTTGTCACCTATATCATTTGACATCCATCTATCAGTGTGGATTTCTGTTTTGTTTTGTCTTTTGGGAATTTCCTTACTTTGTGGCACTACTAGATACTCCAGGCTCATCTTATATAATTTCTGCCCCTGTCTTAGAATCAACCCTTTCTCTAGGGATGTCTTTTTTTATTGGAGAATGATATTAGAAACCAAAATCTGAGACACATAGAACTAAACAGAGAGCACCAAAATAAATGCACACATATATGGTCAACTCGTCTTCAACAAGGGCATCAATAATATACAGATGTGAAAGGATAGTTTCTCCAGCAAACAGTGTTGGGAAAACTGGATATCCATATGCAGAAGGATGAAATTGGACCCTTATTTTAAACCATAAAAATATAAACTCAAAACAGATCAAATGTCTAAATAAATCCATAATTCAAACTGTAAAACTTTGGGAAGAAAATAGGGAAAATGCTTTGTGACATTAGTCTTGGCAATGCTCTCTTGGATATGATACCAAAAGCACAAACAACAAAGGTAAAAATAAACAAATGGGATTATGTCAAACAAGAAAGCTTCTGTACAGAAGAATTAATCAACAGAATGAAAAAGCAACCTACATAATGGGAGAAAATATTTACAAACCGTATACCTAAAAAGGATTTAACAACCAAAATACATAAGGAACTCCTACAACTGAATATCAAAAAATAAAATAAAATAAAAATTCATCAATTAAAAAATAGGCAGAGGACAAAACTAAAAATTACTGATTAAAAAACAGGCCAAGGACTTGAATAGCCTTTTCTCTAAAGACAAACAAATGGCACTAAATATACAAAAAGATGCTCAACATCACTAATCATCAAGAAAAGACAAATTAGGACCTTAATGAGATATTACCTCATATCTGTTAGGATGGCTAATATTTAAAAAAAAAAACAAAAAACAAGTCTTGGTGAGAATGTAAAGCAAAGGAGACCTTTTCACACTGTTAGTAGCAATGTAAAGTGGTTATGGAAAACCAGTTATGGAAAACAGCATGAAGGTTCTTGAAAAAATGGAAAATAGAACCACCATATGATCTAGCTTGTGAATATATATCCAAAAGAATTGAGGTTAGTATGTCAATGAGATACCTGCATTCCCATATTTATTGCAGCATTATTCACAATAGCCAAGATATGAAAACAACCTAAAAGTCCATTGACAGATAAATAAAGGATGGATAGATTAGACAGACAGATAGATAGATAGATAGATAGATAGATAGATAGATAGATACATACATACATACATACATACATACATAGATACATAGATAGATGTGATAGATGATAGATATATGATAGATAGATAGATAGATAGATAGATAGATAGATAGATAGATAGAGCAACACTATTTAGCCTTAAAAAATAAGGGAATTCTATCATGTGTAACAACATGGATGAACTTGGAGGACATTATACAAAGTGAAATAAGCAGTTATAGAGGGACAAAGGTGCATAATTCCACTTATGGGAGGTACCTAAAATAGTCAAACTCATAGAAACAGAAAATAGAATAGTAGTTGCTGGGGACTGGGGGCAGGGGTAAATTGAGAGTTACTGTTTAACAGATGAAAAGATCTGGTGCACGACATTGCACCTATAGTTAACAATACCATTTTGTGCACTAGGTGTGCTCATTGGTACTGCAGTGTCAGTTCTTCTAGGACCACTCAGCTGATAAAGCAAGTAAATACATGTGTGCATTCTAATTTGTGTGTGTGCCTATCTCTATATGCAATAATTTCCATCTACGTTAACTAAACATCACTTCATACTGGATGTCTCCCACTCTAAACTATTAACACATGGCTCATTCTAGCTTTCTTCCTTTCCTTGTCTAAACTCCCACTCTAACAGTGAGAAACTAGACTTCCATCGTTCACCATTTGTATTAGTTTCCTATTGCTGCTATAACAAGTTACCATAAACTTGGTGGCTTAAAACAGCAAAAACTTTTGGTCTCACAGGTCTGGAGGTCAGAAGTCCAAAACCTGTTTCACTGGGCCAAAATGAAAACATCTGGCTGGACACACTCACTCTGGAGGCTCTAAGGGAAAACCTGCTCCTTGCCTTTTCCAGCTTTGGGTGGTGGCCAGTATTACTGGGCTTTCTGCCCAGATCAGACCAAACCGGACCAACCGGACCAGACCAAACTGGACCAGTCAAGACGAGACCAGATCCAGACGAGACCAGATCAGACCAAACCGGACCAACCGGACTAGACCAAACTGGACCAGTCAAGACGAGACCAGATCACACCAAACCGGACCAACTGGACCACACCAAACTGGACCAGCCAAGACGAGACAAGATCAGACCAAACTGGACCAGACCAGACCAAATTGGACCAGTCAAGATGAGACCAGATCAGACCAAACCGGACCAGACCAGACCAGACTAAACCGGACCACATCAGACTAGACCAGACCAAATTGGACCAGTCAAGACGAGACCAGGATGAAACCAGATGGAACCGGATCAAACCGGATGGAACCGGATCAAACCGGATCAAACCGGAATGAACCGGATCAAACCAGATGAAACCGGATGGAGCCGGATCAAACCGGATCAAACCAGATCGGAAGGATCAAACCAGATGGAACCGGATGGAAGCGGATCAAACCGGATCAAACCGGATCAAACCGGATGAAACCGGATCAAACCGGTTCAAACCGGATGAAAGCGGATCAAACCGGTTCAAACGGGATGGAACCGGATCAACCAGATGAAAGCGGATCAAACCGGTTCAAACCGGATGAGAGTTCAAACCAGATGAGAGCGGATCAAACCGGTTCAAACCAGATGGAACCGGATCAAACTGGATGGAACCGGATCAAACCGGTTCAAACCAGATGGAACCGGATCAAACCGGATGCAACCGGATCAAACCAGATCAAACCGGATGAAACTGGATCAAACCGGTTCAAACCGGATCAAACCGGATCAAACTGGATGAAACCGGATCAAACCGGTTCAAACCGTTCACACCAGTTCAAACCGGATGAGAGTTCAAACCAGATGAGAGCGGATCAAACCGGTTCAAACCGGATGGAACCGGATCAAACCGGATGAAACCAGATCAAACCAGTTCAAACCAGATCAAACCGGATGGAACCGGATCAAAAATGAAACGGGGTCAAACCGGTTCAAACCGGATGGAACCGGATCAAACCGGTTCAAACCAGATCAAACCGGATGGAACCGGATCAAAAATGAAACCAGGTCAAACCGGTTCAAACCAGATCAAACCGGATGGAACCGGATCAAAAATGAAACCGGGTCAAACCGGTTCAAACCGGATGGAACCGGATCAAAAATGAAACTGGATCAAACCGGTTTAAACCGGATGGAACCGGATCAAACCGGTTCAAACCGGATGGAACCGGATCAAACCGGATGAAACCGGATCGAACCAGTTCAAACCGGATGAAACCGGATCAAACCGGTTCAAACCGGATGGAACTGGTTCAAAAATGAAACCGGGTCAAACTGGTTCAAACCGGATAAAACCAGATCAAACCGGTTCAAACCGGATGGAACTGGATCAAACCAGATGCAACTGGATGAAACCGGACCGGATCAAACCGGTTCAAACCAGATGAAACCAGATCAAACCGGATGGAACCGGATCAAACCGGATCAAACCAGGTCAAACCGGATGGAACCGGATCAAACCGGATCAAACTGGAAAAAACCAGATCAGACCGGGTCGAAGCGGATCAGACCGGATCAGACCGGATTGAACCAGATCAGACCAGATCGAACCGCATCAAACCGGATAATAACCGATCGAACCAGATCAGACTGATCGAACTGGATCAGACTGGATCAAACTGGACCAGAGCAAATCAAACCAGACAAGATCAAACTGGACCACTCCAGATGAGACCAGATCAGACCAAACCGGACCAACCAGACCAGACCAAACTGGACCAGTCAAGACAAGACCAGATCCAGACGAGACCAGATCAGACCAAACCAGACCAACCGGACTAGACCAAACTGGACCAGTCAAGACGAGACCAGATCACACCAAACTGGACCAACCGGACCACACCAAACTGGACCAGTCAAGACGAGACAAGATCAGACCAAACCGGACCAGACCAGACCAAACTGGACCAGTCAAGACGAGACCAGATCAGATCAGAACACCCAATAACTTGTCATTTACATTAGGTATATCTCCTAATAACTCGTCATTTACATTAGGTATATCTCCTAATGCTATCCCTCCCCACTCTCCCCACCCCACAACAGGCCCCGGTGTGTGATGTTCCCCTTCCTGGATCCAAGTGTTCTCATTGTTCAATTACCAACTATGAGTGAGAACATGCAGTGTTTAGTTTTCTGTCCTTGCGATAGTTTACTGAGAATGATGGCTTCCAGCTGCATCCATGTCCCTACAAAGGACAGGAACTCATCCTTTTTTATGGTTACATAGTATTCCATGGTCTATATATGTCACATTTTCTTAATCCAGTGTTTTGGGTTGGTTCCAAGTCTTTGCTATTGTGAATAGTGCCACAATAAACATATGTGTGCATGTGTCTTTATAGCAGGATGATTTATAATCCTTTGGGTATACACCCAGTAATGGGATGGCTGGGTCAAATGGTATTTCTGGTTCTAGATCCTTGAGGAATCACCACCCTGTCTTCCACAATGGTTGAACTAGTTTACAGTCCCACCAACGGTGTAAAAGTGTTCCTATTTCTCCACATCCTCTCCAGCATCTGTTATTTCCTGACTTTTTAATGATTGTCATTCTAACTGGTGTGAGATGGTATCTCATTGTGGTTTTCATTTGCATTTCTCTGATGGCAAGTGATGATGAGCATTTTTTCATATGTCTGTTGGCTGCATAAATGTCTTCTTTGAGAAGTGTCTGTTCATGTCCTTTGGATTGGGCATTTTAAAGGGAATAACCGAGAGAATAGGGAGGGAAAATGAGCTGTAGAATCCATGGAACAGAAATTTTTTAAAAGCAGGAATGAGGGGTTGGTCAATGTGATTAGGCCATCTGGGTTTGCTAACTGGCCCTTATTAAAGTTAGGCTTCTTCCTTCTCACTGAGATTGGCCTTATCTTTAAGTACTAGATAAAACAAACAATACATTGTTTTGACAGCCTTGATTTTTCCCAGATGAGAACTAAAGGGGGCCAAAGTCATTATCCTAGGGACACAGACTTGACCTATTAGAAACTATGCTAATGTTTGTTTACATCTCTCAGTGGGGAGAAGAAGGAGGTGGATTAAGTAATTTGAGCTGAAAGTCTGCATATTTTATAGGCCTAGTTGAGAAGAGGGCTCCCAGGAGCCTGAGTAAAATGTGATTAGGAGAGAGTCTTTGTCATACATATAATAGCATTGGAAATGTTAACCTGTACCCTCATGGGAAACAACTTTACTAACAAGAGTACATTGCATATGCTTATTTTTGCACTTGGTTTTACAGATTCTATCATTTCCAGTATTAGTTAGGTGTATCTTTTCCCTTTCACCACCTTCAGTGAGGTTGTTTCATATATTTGTTATAGTTAATTTCTCTTGTTACAGTCTACATTCTCATCTAAGATTCTCAATCTCCTAAATGATTTTTGCTTAGTTGAATACATTAAGGTTCACTCTTTGGGCTATAGGGTTCTATTGGCTTTGAGTGATATATACTTGATATATTTATCATTACATTATAACATAGCACAGTTTCATCACAGTAAAAAATGCCTTGTGCTTCACTCCATAACTCTCCCCCACTTCCCTGACCTCCTGGCAACCATCCCTACATCCCATTACTATTTCTAGAGTTTTGACTTTTCCAGAAAGTTGTATAATTAGAATAATATAGTAAATATAGTATGTAGTGACTTTTCAGAGTCACTACTTGACTTAGATATAGGAATTTAAGTGCTTTCCATGCCTAATGTGATTTGGCTGTGTCCCCACCCAAATCTCACCTTGAATTGTAATAATACACACATATCAAGGGCAGGGCCAGGTAGAGATAATTGAATCATGGAGGTGGTTTTCCTCATATTGTTCTGGTGGTAGTGAAATAAGTCTTACAAGATCTCATGGTTTTATAAATGGGAGTTCTCCTGCTGCCATGTAAGATGTGACTTTGCTCCTTATTCGTCTTCAGCCATGATTGTGAGACCTCCCCAGCCATGTGGAACTCTGAGTCAATTAAACCTCTTTCCTTCATAAATTACCCAGTTTTGGGTATATCTTTATTGGCAGCATGAGAACAGACTAATACAATGCCTTTTCCTAGCTTGGTAGCTCATTTATTTTTTCACTGAATAAAATTTCACTATATGGTTCTACTCCCATTTTTTAATAGATTCATCTATTGAAGGACATCTCGGTTGCTTCCAATTTTGGTGACCATGAATAAAACAACTATAAATATGTGTAGGTTTTTGTGCATATATACATTTTCAAGCCAGGAATGTAATTGCTAGATGGTGTGGTGGGTCTATGTTTAACTTTGTAAGAAAATGCTGAAATGTCTTCCAAAGTGGCTGTGCCATTTTGTATTCTCATCAATGAGAATAAGAGTTCCTGTTCCTCTGCACCTTCCCCAGCAACCATCACTCTCGGGTTTTTTCATTTTTGTTTGTTCAGATTATATTTTAGCCATTCTGATAGGTGGGTAGTGGTATATATGATTGTTGTTTTAATTTGAGATTTCAAATAATGAATCTTTTCACTTGCCATATGTATATTTTCTTTAGTCAGGCATCTGTTGGATCTTTTGGCAATTTTTTTAATTGGATAATTGTTTTCTTATTTTTGAGTTTTAAGAGTTCTTTGTATATTTTGGATACAAATTCTTTATCAGATGTGTATTTTAAAGTATTTTCTTCTAATCTGTAGCCTGTGCTTTATTCTTATAACAGTGTCTTTCACAGAGAAGAAGTTCTTCATTTTAATGAAGTTTGACTTACTAATTTTATCCTTTATGGATTACTCTTTTGGTGTTGTATCTAAAAACTCATGGCCAAACCCAAGATTACCTAGATTTTTGCCTATGTTATCTTCTAGAAGTTTTATAGTTTCTCAATTAATATTTGGGCTGGTCATCTTTCTGAGTTACTTTTTGGAAAGGAGTAAGGCCTGTGTCTAGATTCTACTTTTTTCATGTAGGTGTCCAGTTGTTCTAGTACATTTTTGAAAAGACTTTCCTTTATTGAATTGCCTTTGCTCCTTTGTTGAAAACCAGTTTACTATATTTTGTGAATCAATTTCTGGGCTTCCTACTCTGTTTATTTACCTATGAGATTCTTTCACCAATACCACACTGTCTTGATTACTATAGCTTGAATGTAAGTCTTGAAACTGGATAGTGTGAGTCCTCAAATTTTATTTTTCTTCTTCAGTATTGTGCTGGCTATTCTAGATCATGTGACTTTCCACACAAACTTTTGAATCAGTGTGTCAATGTCTACAAAGTAGTTTGCTGAAATTTTAATTTAAATTTTATTAAATCTACATATGTAGTTGGAAATAATTGATATCTTAATGATAGAATCTTCCAATCCATGAAAACAGAATAACTCATCATTAATTCAAATCTTTTTTTATTCCTTTCATCAGTCATAATTTTCTGCATGTTTTGTTAGATTTACTGCTAAGTATTTCTTTTTTGTTGTTGCTTTCATAAATGGTATTTTCAATTTTTAAATCCAGTTGTCTATCACTGTTGTACAGGAAAGCAACTAACTTTTGCATATTGAAGAAAATTCAACATCTCTGATCATTAGAGAAATGCAAATCAAAACCTTAATGAGATACCATCTAACACCAGTCAGAATGGCTTTTTTTGTTTGTTTGTTTTGAGACAGAGTCTCACTGTGTCGCCCAGACTGGAGTGCAGTGGTGTGATCTCGGCTCACTGCAACCTCCGCCTCCCGGGTTCAAGTGATTCTCCTGCCTCAGCCTCCCAAGTGGCTGGGACTACAGGTGCCCACCACCATGCCTGGCTGATTTTTTTTTGTATTTTTAGTAGAGATGGGGTTTCACTGTGTTGTCCAGGCGGGTCCAGAATGGCTATTATTAAAACACAACAAAATAAGAGATAATGGCAGGTTGTGGAGAAAAAGGAAAAACTATACACTGTTGATGGGAGTGTAAATTAGTTACATTATTGTGGAAGGCAGTGATTCTTCAAAGACCTGAGGACAGAAATATTATTTGAACCAGCAATCCCATTACTGGGTATATACCCAAAGGAGTATAAATCATTCTATTATAAAGCCAGATGCATGCATATGTTCATTGCAGCACTATTGACAATTGAAAGTCATGGAATCAAACTAAACGACCGTCAATGATAGACTGAATAAAGAAAATGTGGTATGTGTACACTGTGGAATACTAGGCAGCCATAAAAAAGAATGCAATGATGTCCTTTGCAGGGACATAGATAGAGCTGGAGGCCATTATCTTTAGCAAACTAACACAGGAACAGAAAATGAAATGCTGTATGTCCTCACTTATAAGTGGGAGCTAACTGTTGAGAACACAGGGACACATACAGGGGAACAACACACACTGGTGCCTTTCGGAGGGTGAAAGGTGGGAGAAGGGAGAGGATCAGGAAACATAACCAGTGGGTACTAGGCTTAATACCTGGGTAATGAAATAATCTGTACAAAAATCACCCTTGACTCAAGTTTACCTGTATAACAAACCTGCATTTGTACCTGTGAACTTAAAAGTTAAAAAACACCTTTTGCATATTAACCTTGTAACCTGTGGCCTTGCTAATCTCACTTAATTTTTCCAGGTTTTGTTTGTTTCCTTGGGCTTTCTACACAGACAATCATGCCTTCTGTAATAAAAGAGAATTTTATTTTTTCCTTCCCAATATGTATATTTGTCTTTCTTTTTGTTGTCTTGTTATTCTAGTTAGCACTTCCACCACAATTTAAATAAGAATGGTGGGAGGAAACATCCTGTCTTGTTCCCGCTTGTAGGGGGAAAGCATCCAATTTCTAACTACTAAGTATGATGTTAGCTGTAGGACTTTTGTAGATCATCTTCTCTTTTTAAATTTCGTTTTCCAAACTTATTTGACCATGAGACCCTTTGTTTAAAGTACATTTATTAATACTTTAATGAATAATAGTGTTCCATAAAACAGGAAAATCTTCATCATGGTAATACTTGTTCAGGAGTAACAGATCAACTATGTCCTCAAAGAAAAATGATATTAATTCTAGGGAAACATGAGGAAAAACATTGGAATGATGTCACCAAATTGTTTTGGTTGCCAAAACAATTTGAGCTGGTACATAAATATCAGGTGTTTTATACCCATGGTTTCTAACCTTTATGTTCACTTGGTTCGTTCTTTCATAAAATATTTGTTTTTTGTTGTCAGGATTAATGTGAGCTACAGGGTTACAAAGATAATAAGGCATAATTCTTGCGGTGGAGAATTGCACAGTCTAGTGGAGAAATGGACATTGATTAGTACCCAAGCAGTCAACCCCCTTGTATGAAAAAACTAAGCACCTGAAAATGTCCTCTCAGGGAGGACTTTTCAGGATAAGCATCTCTATGAGTCTAATGCAAGAATCACTTAGCTTTTACTGGGGCTTTTTTGGTCAAAAAAATTTTATACACAGAAAAAACATTTTTAAAAAATAAATCACCCATCATCTACCACTTAAGAAATAAAAGATGACCAACATTCTTGAAGCCCATGTGTACACCCCACAAATGTATTCAAATTTCTCTCCCTCACTGCAGGTAACTATTATTTGAGTTAGGTATTAATCTTTTCCATGAATGTCTCTATACTGTACTACATGACCGTGTATTCCTAAATAATATATAGTATTTTGGCACAATTTTTAGATTTTATATAAATGATACCATAATGGATATAGCCTTCTACCACTTATTTTATTCACTCTATATTTGCAACATCCATATTGAAAATAGTTCTAACTCATTGTCCCCACTGAATAAAGTTCTGCTGTATTAATATAGCACAATAAATGAGAATAAATCCATTCTCCCCAGATGAAATTTAGGTTCTTTCCACTTCACTGATAATTCAAAAAATACTGTCATGAACATTATTACACATGCCTCCTGGGCATATGTGTCAGCGTTTCACTCAGGTATACGCCTAGAAGAAGAACTGCTGCCTGGAAGGGGACATGTAACTTTATCTTTACTAATTTTTGTCAAATTGCTCTCCAGAGTGGTTGCTTGGTTTTTATTTCTATTAGCATTGGACAAGTTCCCATATCTTCATGTTTTTGCCAACACTTTGTCAACTCAATAGCTGCAAAGTGCTACATGTTTGTAGTCCTGATTATTATAAAATTGAGCATATTTTCACGTATGTGTAGGCCATGTAGTTTTCCTCTTCTGTGAACGTCCAGTTCATAATCTTTGCCAGTTCCTCCTTTGGGGTTATTTATCCAACTATCCTAGATGCTAATTAATCCTTTGATAAATAGATTCCAGATATGTTTCCCAGTCTATATTTAACTTTTTGCTTTGCTTATTTATATGTTTTGATACAGAAAAGCATTTAATATTATCTCATCAAATGCATTATTCTTTTCCTCTGTGGTTTATTCTTTGTCTTGGTTAAAAAATCATTTTCTTCACTTAGTTCATAAAGATATAAAATAGTTACTATTTAAATATAATCTTATATTTAAATATAATCTCATATTTATAGCTGCTAATTATTTCACCTGAAATTGATTTTTGGGGGTATGGCTTATTTTGAGATATAATTATATTTTATTCTAGGGGTTAGCTTATTTTCTCAGGGCACTTTATTAAGATTCCCATTTTATCCTAACTGATTTTCCAAAAAGAACTATGTCATATTGTCATATATCAATTTTTCATATATGTGTATATTTATTTTGGCTTTAAAAGATGTAAAAAACTATTATTTATTAAGTGACAATTTTATAGCTGTCCTTTTGTGGCTCTGTAATTTAAAAACATCCAAACAACATTATCATTCTCCTTTTGTTCTTTTAAAGAAAAATATGAACAAATGGGTGAGTGCCAACATGAATTACTCCAGAAATTCCCCAAGTCCAGGAAACTTACTTTACTTCTTTACTAATCTCAATATTTTTGTAACAAAATGTTCTATGTTTCAAGAATTTCTTCACATATCCAGACAAAAAAATATCAGTATGCGTATATCAGTCTGAGTTCACTCAGGGAAACAAAGTCATTGTGATATAGAATAAGGGGGTTAGTATAGTGATTACGACTTACCCAGATTTGAGCGTTGCTAAGGGAGTGAGGGTCTTAGAAGGAAATGAAGCTCTGACACAGGTGAAAAGCCAGAGCTTATGGAAAAGCCTAAGAAATTCCATGCATTTGGCTACCAAAGTGAGAATGCAATGTGGGGGGTTGTAAAGAGGTCAGCAAAGCTGCCATGTCTGTCAAAGCCACTGAGTCTGACCCCATCTGACTGCCATGACTTACTGAGAATAATGATGCCTGCTTTACTCCTGCTTCCCAAATCTCATATATCTCTCTCCGATTGAAGGAGACATGGGGAAGCATAGTCTCTAGCACCAAACAAGAAGAGAGATTGGTGCTGGTGACAATCGAGAAAAATGGGCACAAGTCACCTTTGCAGAGTGGTCATTAGTATGAAACATTTCATTCTTCTGCAAATACAACCAACTCAACATATATTTTTTGCCAAAAAGTTTACCACAAATAAGACCCTTTGACTTACCTTATTTCACAAAATGTGCTCAGTCTCAAGATATTATTAACAATACCAATAAAGAATGTAAAGTATACAGAAATAACCCCAATAATAAATGCATAAAACCTTTCAGAGAAAATTTTCTAACTATATTAAAGGAATAAAAGAAAATTTGAATAAATTGGGCATTATGCCATGTTTATGCATGGGATAGTTAATATGGGATAGAGGTCAATTCTCTCCCAAATGTATCTGTCAATTCAACAAAATAGTAATAGAAAGTGCAGCTGGAGGCATTTAAAAACTCATTCTAAAGTTTATATGGAAGAAAAGCCAAAGTACAGCTAAGTCAGGCCAGGCACGGTGGCTCCTGCCTATAATACCAGGACTTTGGGAGGCTGAGGCAGGTAGACAGCTCAAGCTCAGGATTTCGAGACCAACCTGGGCAAGATGGTGAAACCCTATCTCTACTAAAAAGTACAAAAATTAGCCGGATGTGGTGGTGCATGTCTGTAGTCCCAGCTACTCAGGAGTCTGAGGTGGGAGGATCACTTGAGCCTGGGAGGCAGAGGTTGCAGTGAGCAGAGATTACACCACTGCACTCCATCCTGGGCAACAGAGCAAGATTATATCTTGGGGTGGGGGGGGGGGGCGGGGAAACAGTATAGTTAAGTCAATTTTTAAAAAGAAGACTAAGACAAGGAACTAACCCTACTAGAAATTAACATATATTACTAAACTATAGCAATTCTAAAAAGAGATACGATGTCAATACAGAAACCGAAAAATGGATTTAGACTAATAGGTTAATAAAATGTAATAGAAGAAATAGAAATAATTCCTGCATATGTGAAAACTTTGATATATGATAAAGATAGTCCCACAAAGCAATGATGAAGGAATGGATTGTTCAGTTGACAATGTTATGACAAACCAGATATGAAGAAAAATAGAGTTGGACTTTTACGTTTTAATGGCACACCAAGTGAGAAATAAATGAATTAAAAATCAAATGTAAATACGAAATCACCAAAAAACAGAAGAATGTGTAAAATAACACATTTTTGATCAAATTTGTAGGTACATATTCTGAAATAATTATTCAAAGGGCTATAAGTTTTAAAAATGGATTTGACTACATTAAAACCAAGGATTTCCTAAAGTACATAATAAAATAACGGACAGATTGGAAGACTGGGAGAAGATATTTGCAACCTTTAAAACTAATAAGAAAATAATGCTTAGATTATAAAAATAGATCTCTTGGCAATAAAGTAAACACAATAGAAAACTATAAGAAGCTCACCTAACAAGGCCAGAAAAGATGCTCAAAAACACAATTAGTAGAAAAAATGCTAGTTAAGTCAACAATGAAAAAATCAATGTGTATTTATTGCAATGGCAAAAATCAGGAAGATGTGTAATATCTCATGTTGGGAAACTGTGGACCTGAACACTGGTGCACTGCAAATGGGAACATAATTAACTGATCCTGCTGGACCAGAAAGAAGTATGACAGTGTTCATAAAAATTAAGTATATGTATATTTTATGACTCAGTGATCCCACTGCTGAATATCTATATCCCAGGAAAGTTCTCTCAGAGATTTGTAAGGGCATACACTCAAGTATGTTCACTGTGACATTGTTTATGGTGATGGAAATAAAGGGCATGTTCAATATTTATTTTTAGGGTGAAAGATTTGTAAAATGGAATTGTATACAAGGAGTACTATGCAGCTCTAACAAGCAACAAGTAGATGCACACACAACAATGTTGACAGATCTTAAGTGAGCAGAGTGTGACTTATAGTGCAAAATCATTATGTAAATTAAGAACAAATCAATACCACATATTTTACAAGAATATATATTTAAGAACACATATAAAGCAAACACATTAGATAGAAAAAATTAAAATAAAAAGTCATAAAGCTTTGCATGAATCCATTATAATGTGACATGTACTGAAGACTATTATGAGTTCCATTCTCTGCCCAGATATCAATAGTTTAAAAAAAGGAAAAAAGAAAAAAAATTTTTTTTTTTTGAGATGGTGTTTTGCACTGTCACCCAGGCTGGAGTGCAATGGGCGATCTCAGCTCACTGTAATCTCTGACTCCTGGGTTCAAGCAATTTTCCTGCTTCAGCCTCCCCAGTAGCTGGGATTACAGGCCCCTGCCACCACACCCGGCTAATTTTTGTGTTTTTAATAGAGATGGGGTTTTGCCACGTTGGTCAGGCTGGTCTTGAACTTCTGACCTCAGGTGATCCACCCACTTTGGCCTCCCAAAGTGCTGGGATTACAGGTGTGAGCCCCTACGCCCAGCCAAAAAAAAAATTTAAGTGCATACATATACCTTAATCCTGTGGGCTCTCTGGGACATACTACACAATGACAAATATCTTCTGGTGCAAGGTTAGGGACTAGAACACAGGACTGGATCTAATCTAACAATATTTATCTCATGTTGGTATGATTTATTATTTACAACAGACCGATATTTTAGAGAATTAATTTCCCCATATTCAAGGTTTATAGGCTGCTTTAATTCAGTTACAGTTCTTTGTAGCATAACAGAGGCAAAGATGGATTTGCTAATCCAGCATAATTGAACAGTACTTCTTAGTAGAGTTCAATAAAGGCTGTCTACTGTGAGATATACAACACTATTCATCCCCATATGGATAAGATTATCTAATAAAATATAATTGATAGGTGCCTTCTTTTATTCTCATGTTTGGTCATATCCTGACAATATTTTTATTCTTTCCTGGTCTATTGTATCCAATAACTGGCTGCTGAAGGTCTGAATGATGAAATTAGTGATTGATGTCATCTTAAAGAAACTCATCGCTGACTTCTCCCTATCAGTCCTTCTTACTCACTTCTAGTAGGGAAAACCCAGGCAGAAAAAAATGGCAGAGATTGGTTGCACGACTGACTTACAGAGTTAGATTTGCTTTAATGTTTTTGTGTTCAATGAAGACAGTCTCTTCTAAAAATAATTGCCACTAAAACTTAAAGAAAAGAATATTGGCTCAGCCACAAGAAAAAAAAAAAGTAATGCAAGTTCCATTCTGTCACTCACCAGTCAGAAGACAACTGGAAGAAACGCTCATTTCTTGAAGTCAATTTTTTAAAACAACTTATTCAAAGTGCTATTTATACAAACAAAAATGAACATGATGGTATTGAGAATGGAAACCAAATCAGGAATTAAGGCGTTGGTACCGGGAAAGAAGACTTCTAATATTTAGGAGCGAACAGTTTTAAAAATGCAGTTGTGTGGGTACTGCCCCTACCAGGGTCTCCAAAGGTCTGTCCCATTTACAAATCTCACATGTTCTCTAATAAAAATGGGTTTGTTTCCGTCATGGTAGATTGCAAGGAAGATTTAGTTATCAGATTAGATGCTGTACTGACACCTTACGGATCCCTGCAGCTTTGACTCTCAAGGCATCTGGGGAAATGTTTTTAATGTGTAAAGGGAAATGAAGATGTTCTCTTCCGTGAAAGGCATACGCACTGAATTTTCAAATCACCGCTTTCTCGTGCTTCCAGGTGGAATTAAATAAAAAGGAGCTTTCACCATCATTCTGGATCATTTTATTGCTAGCTTGACTCTGTTGGACACATATTACTAAGACTTTAATATCTGCAAAAACCCAAGAACATAATGTCAGAATGAGTCACTATTTGTTTGTGACAGAGGCTGCTGCTGAAAGCCCCGATTGGAAGTGGTATTTTCAAAGTGGGGGTTGTGGTTGAACAACGTTCAGAGTGTCTTTCTAAAATTGTTTGCTCCCCCACCCTTTTTTATTTTTATTTTTTTGTAAGTGATCTGAGAGACTGTCTACAGCACCTTGAGATTGGAGCTTAAGTACTCCAATCACTCTGAGTGACCCATGCTTTTGAATAAAAAACATGAATACAACTATATGCCTGATGAAAAGACCATGCCATTTGCTAACTGGCTTATTCGTACTGAATACATATGAGGTGGAAAACAAGATTTATGTTAGTGACAAAACCACAGAGAGACAAGAGAAGTGCTGTTTCTGGATACCTTTCAAGAAGAGGTTGCTCTGAAACGCAAAGTCTCTTTGCACAACCATTACCAAAGACAGAAGCTCTGAGGGCATTTTTCAAACCCGGAGGGAGAGCAAAGGTCCCAGGCACTGTTAACCTGAAGCCCAGTGGAACTTATGGGCCTAGCTTGCAAGGTCCTTTCATCTATGCCAAACCATTTGCAGGGCTCAGCTTTTAATCTGGCACCTCTCTAAATGTATTTAATTAATTGTCAAGGTTGAAAGTATTCAATTTGTCAGTTTTTATGAGCAGTCAACCAAGGAAACAGCTGTTGGTTTCCTTATATGTGCCAGGCAACAACTCAGCAACGGTGGTCTCCATCATTCTGCTAATAGAACACCTTTATTTCTAAAATAATAAATAAGTATTCTAAAACATAGAAACCAGTAGACCTTTACTTACACATTCATCTGTGGGAAGAAGGCAGCAGGAACAGAGAATTCCCCATTCAGGTACTACCCAAGCCAGAAAATGTTTTTTCTCGGTTGTGTAATGGAACAGTGGTTCTCTTTATAAATAGTATTACCCCCTAGGGAACATTTTAGAAATCTGTAGGGGAGGTTTTCTTTTTAATTGTCACCATGATTAAGACATCCTAAAACTGTTTATAAGTCTGGATCTGCAATGAGTTGTACAGTCTGACACACTGAAGAATTATAGCCTGCTCAAATTTTTAATGTTTCAGGGATTTCTTACGGTTGTGAAAAGCTTAATAATAACCCAAGCCAAGAAACATATTGCATTATATGCATATAAACAAAGTGTAAACAAAGTATATTTTATATCATTTTAATATATACTGAAATTTTTAGGAATTCAACTACCACGAAAACAAAAGGAAGCGAGTTCTGTACTTAGCTTTGTTCAGAGTCTTGCAATGATTCTCTGTTTCAGAAAATCATGACAAGGACATCATCATCATGACAAGGACAGTACTGGTATCATTCTAAATGACACCTGTCATATCCAAAATGATTCTACCTTTAATTATAAGCATCTGACTACTTCATTTATGCATTGTAATACGTGTTTTATGTTAAATTATTTTACAGTTTAAGCATTATGTTGTTTGGGGATACAATTATTTTGTCAGGTGAATGTATTGCAAATATTTTCTCCAAATTTTGGGCTTATCTTTTTCTTTTTTAAAAAGTCTTTCTATGCTATCTAATTTTAAGCATGTGCACGTAGTATTGTTTCCTTTCTTTTATTTATTTACTTATTTTATTTCAATAGGTTTTTGAGGTACAAGTGGTGTTTGGTTACATAAGTTCTTTAGTGGTGATTTCTGAAATGTTGGTGCACCCATCACCCGAGTAGTGTACACTGTACCCAATGTGTAGTCTTTTATCTCTCACCCTTCTTCTACCCTTTTCCCAAGTCCCCAAAGTTCATTGTATCATGTTATGCCTTTGCATCCTCATATCTTAGCTCACACATATGAGAATATACAATCTTTGCTTTCCATTCCTGAGTTACTTCACTTAGAATAATAGTCTCCAACTCCATCCAGGTTGCTGCAAATGCCATTATTTCATTCCTTTTTTATGGCTGAGTGGTATTCCATCGTGTGTACTTATATATATTAATCACATTTTCTTTATCCACTTGCTGTTAATGGGCATTTAGGCTGGTTCTATGTTTTTGCAACTTCGAATTGTGCTGCTATAAACATGAACATGCAGTGTCTTAAGTGTCGTATGTCACAGAATGACTTCTTTTCCTTCGGGTAGATACCCAGTAGTGGGATTGCTGGATCAAATGGTAGTTCCACTTTTAGTTCTTTAAGGAATCTCCACACTGTTTTCCATAGTGGTTATAGTAGTTTACATTCTCACGAGCAGTGTAAAAGTGTTCCCTTTTCACCAAATCCACACTAACATCTATTGTTTTTAAATTATTTATTTATTTATTTTATTATGGCCATTCTTGCAAGAGTCAGGTGGTATCACTTATGGTTTCGATATGGATTTTTCTGATCATAGGTGATGTTGAGCATTTTTTCATATATTTGTTGGCCATTTGTCTATCTTCTTTTGAGAATTGTCTATTCATGTCCTTAGCCCACTTTTATAGGGGATTGTTTGTTTTTTCCTTGCTGGTTTGTGTAGATTCTGGATATTGGTCCTGTGTCAGATGTATATATTGTGGAGATTCTCTCCCACTCTGTGGGATGTCAGTTTACTTTGCTGATTGTTTCTTGTGTTGTGTAGAAGCCTTTTAGTTTAATTAAGTCCCATCTATTTATCTTTGTTTTCATTGCATTTGCTTTTAGGTTCTTGGTCATGAAGTGTTTGCCTAAGCTAATGTCTAGAAGGATTTTTCCAATATTATCTTCTAGAATTTTTATGGTTTTGGGTCTTAGATTTAAGTCTTTGATCCATCTTGAGTTGATTTTTTATAAGGTAAGAGATTAGAATCCAGCTTCATCCTTCTACATGTGGCTTGCCAATTATCCCAGCACCGTTTGTTGAATAGGGTGTCCTTTTCCCACGTTATGTTTTTGTTTATGTTTTGTTTGTTTGGTCAAAGATCAGTTGGCTGTAAGTATTTGGCTTTATTTCTGGGTTCTCTATTCTGTTCCATTGGTCTATGTGCCTATGGTGGATGCAGGGTTAGGCATGTCTGAACTCAGACTCTCTTTGGGTGGGGCTTGCTGAGGCTGCTGTGCGGGATAGAGGTGTGGTTCTCAGACCAATGGAGTTATGTTCACAGGGGAATTATGACTGCATCTGCTGTCATACAGGTCTCCAGGGAAGTGGGGAAAAGCCAACAGTTACAGGCCTCACCCCGCTCCCATGCAGCTCAAAAGGCTAGTCTCATTCCTACTGCCCCACCCAACAGCACTGAGTTTATCTCCAGGCAGTAGGCGTGCAGGACTGAGAATCTGGCCCAGGTTACCAGTCTCCTGGCTGAGAAAGCAAGCAGGGCTTTCAAGTTTCGTGCCTCCCTCTGTCTGCTGCAACTTCTGTGCTGTGCCTGCACTGGCTATCCACCCCTCCCCCAGGTTCTGTCCAGGAAACTTCACGTTCTGTCAACATTGTAACAAAATACGGCTAGAAGTTTTCTTCTCCCTGTGTTTTTTCCCCAGTTTCTCTGTCAGTCCTCCCCAAGGACCCCTGTGAGCCCAAGTTGGAAATAACTTCCCTGGGGACCAAGAGTGTCCGCAGGACTCTTCCCGCTGCTTCTTCTACCTCTATATTTTGCTTGGCTCTTTAAGTTTCTCTCAACTCCAGGTAAGGTTACATTATACTCCTGTGATCTGGACTTTGAGGGTCCCCAGTGAGGGTGTGTATTCCAGGGCGGACGACGCCCGTTTCATGCTTTCACCCTTTTTATACTCACAGTGTTTTGGCTGTCTCCAGGGGCCTACAGCAGCAATCTGCTTCCTTTGAAGGGTCTGTGGATCCTCTCAGCTTTCCTGGTATGTTCCTGCAGTAGTTTTTGAAGCCAAAGTTCACAGCGTGAGTCTCCACACGCTTCTCCGTCTGTCCTAGTGGGAGCTGCAAGTTAGCCCTGCCTCCTGTTTGCCGTTTTTTCCTCTTTTTATTTTCTTAACAGTTCCTTTTGATGAGCAGGTGATTTGAATTTCAGTAGAAAAGCCTAAATTATATTTCTAATATTTAGTGCTTTTATGTTCTGTCAAAAATTATGGCTACCCAAGGTTCACAAAGATAGTCTCCTGTTTCCTTCTGGAATTTTTATTGTTTCCACTCCTATGTTTAGGTTTGTAATATATTTCAAATTAATTTTTATATGGCATAAAATAGAGATTGTGAGGGGTTTTGCATATGGATGTCCAGTTGTTTCAGCACTATTTATTAAAAATACAAAGCTTTTGCTATTGAATTACCTTGAAACTTGTTAAAAATCAATTGATTGCATATGTGTCTCTATTTATAGGCTTTCAAAAAACGTTGTTGCTGTTTCTCCTTACACAAATATCATGTTGCCTACTATGGCTTTATATTGTACTATTAGGTGGTAAGATTCATCTAACTTTATTCTTTTTCAAAATTGTTTTTGCTAATCTAAGACCTTTGCATTTCCATATAAGTTTAAGAATCATCTTGTCAATTTCTACAAAAAAGCATGTTGGGAGTTTGATTAAGATGGCTGAGAGAGACAGCAAATCTACAGGGTGAGTAACATGGCTCTGGACTCAGGGTGCCTGAATTCAAATGGCTACTCAGCCGCTTACTATCTATGTGCCCTAGAACATCTGTAATCAAGATATTAATTACATGCCCCCTCTGTGATCAGAATAATTATAAAGCATACCTCCTATGATTGTTAAGAGGATTAAATAATTTGCATATACAACTGCCTACTGGAAATCTCTAATTAGATACATTATAAATATTTCAAATTTGAAATATACAAAACCAAACTCCTGATTTCCCCCCTTTCCTAAACTGCTCCATCTACTGACTTCCTCATCTCAGTATACTAAAATTCCATTTTACCTGTCCTCAAGACAAAAGCCTTATGGTTTCTTGTGCCAGATGCCTTGAAATCATCCTGAACACGTTGTTATTTCTCATATCAAATATCCAAAATGTCAGCAAATCTTGTAGTTTCTACCTTTAAAGATATGAACCTGGCCACGTTTTACAACCTCATTGCAACCACCCTGACACTCTAATCTGGATTCTTGCAATAATTTCCTAACTGATCTCTGAGCTTCCACCTATGTATCCAAAAAATCTATTATCAGCACAGCACTCATTGCATTACTGTGAAGACTTATGCCAGATCATGACACTTCTCTGTTCAAAACCCTCTTCAAATAGAAATACCTTCAAAATCTGTTCATCATCTCCCCCCAAACCCCATCATTATCTGACCCCTTCTTCTATGACCTTATTTCCTATGATACTATCCTAATACTCTTGCTGCTGCAGCCATACTAGTCTCCCCACTATTTCTTAACCATACAGCACAGTTCTTCCTGTGGATCTTTGCAGTTGCTTTTCCCTTTGCCTGGAAGCCTCTTCCCCCAGATGTTTGCTTGGCTTGCTTCCTTAGCTCCTTCAGCCTTTGATTCCAATGTCAACTTCTCAATCAGGACTTCCCTCGCCACCGTATTTAAAATTATGTGTACATATTGACATATGCAATATTTCCTAACTTTCAAATTCTAATTTCTTCGAGTACTTTCCATCACTTTATGTATTATATAACTTAGAAATATATTTATTGTATGTCCCTCTTCACCCTTATATTAATGGGTACTTGACTTGGGTATAAAGTCCATGAAAAAAAGGGATTTCTTATATTTTGTTCATTCCTATGTTCTAGGTGTCAAAAGTATGCCTGGCATGTAGCTGTTGAATAAATATTGAATAAATATGAATGAATACATAAATGAAATGAGATAACACACAAAAGGAATTTAGCACAGTTCCAAGAGCTCAGAAAATTCTTGATAAATGTCAGCAATTATAATTTTAACATTTACGCCTGTGTTCAGTTTCCCAGCTTTCCATAGCATTAAAGCATGTTCTAAGTCTTGGAAGAAGGAGGAGAACTCTTTTATCTCTTTATCACTGACAGTAACACTACTTGTGGTTAGTTGGGCAGAAATGCCAGAATGCTCTGGAATTCCTCAGGCTGAGAGTTAGCTGTACCTGTCCAGACTATTGCCTACCCAAGGACATAGTCAAAGATAAAAATTTGATTTACTATTCCCCTATCTTGAATAAAAGCTCACTTTCAAATCCCATCAGCACCTCCAAAATCCTTTCTAATCACTCATTTATCCAACTCCCCTTACCCTTACCTCTATGATACTCCCACACCCATGTCACAGTCTCGTGCTTTCTATGACGCCCTTTCATCAGGTAAATCTATTTCTTCAAGTCAGGGAATAAAGAACCCAAGATACACCTCCAAAACAGGCACTTGTGGAAGCAGTAGTTGAGCCACAGCCTTAAAATGTTTTTCAGCGGCAGAAAATCAGCTAAGTAAATAGGTAGACTCTTCATTGAGCCAAAAATTTTTTGGGGGAAGGAGTTGAACCTAATAGATTCATACACCTTTTTGCTATTGATTTCCTTTTATTGTTTATATACTTCCATGAAAATTGTAAATCAGACCAAATTAAACATTTTTTCCTAATATAAATCTCCCCAAATCGAAATCTAAGGACATAAATTATTTTCAGACAATTGTGTTACCTCCAGAACTCAGAACTACAGAAATTCAGACTTATTATTAATGAAATCAGAGTATAAAGTTCTTGCAGACCATATGAGAAGAACTTCACTCCTACAATGCAATTCTAAAGCTATAAAATATCATGTTCAGAGATCACCTGCACCACCTTAGCCACTTTACATAAGAGGAATCCAGTTCTCCAAGAAGTAAAAGGCCTTGACCAGGGTCACAAAGTGAGTTAGCAGCAGAACAAAGACTAGAAATGGGGGCTTTTAGCTTCATGCCTGCGCTGCTCCCTCATGACCTAGCTCCCGTTCAAACCAGGTACTTTCCTTATTGTGAGTCCTGAATATTGAACACCGTAATTGCACAAGGATATCTGAGTTCATACAGGTTACAAAGACTTAAGCAATTTAATTCAATTTGATGAAAGAATTGCAATGACTTTCCACCCTATGCAAAGCCAGAGAGAGAACCCACAGACAAAAGAATATGACCTGGATTTGTTTGAAAGGCCTCCACAAATCTAAAGCAGCACATCACTTAGAACATTACTAGCTGCAACAAAGGAAGTGTCTTCTTTTGATTATGTTAAGAGAGCAGGATCTAATCCACATCATACCTGTGATGATAAAGCACTTATTCAGATAAAGAAAGAATAGTACTTCATGCCAGATTCACTTTATCAGGATAGAGTACAAACAATTCCACAGAACCTGACATATAGTTCTTGTTATGTTAACCTGATGGCTCTTGATATAGAAATATTTTAAGTTATAAAATCGTTATTACATACTACACTGCTTCATAATGGAGAGCTATCTGGTATCTAACAGCAATTTTAAGGGGCCTATATTTTAGGTAGCAAGATCATAATCCAGAATCCAGAGACAAACAATAATAATTTTGCATGCTCTCCCACAAGAGCTCTTGTATGCTGTCCTCTACCGGAGTTTTTGGAAGCAGGTCAAGAATGGCTTTCCCAGCATGGCTTTCCCAGCAGAGGAGAAAGTGATTGCTAAGCTATAATTTAGGGCAACAACACAACTGAATTTCAGTAGCATATACCATCAAGAATGAGTTTTTTCTTCTATATAATTCTGTAAGCAAAGTATTCTGTCTGTATTAATTCCCCATAATAATTATGATTACTTGAGCAGCTAAAAACAATTAAGAGGATTATTCTTATATGTGATTGAGTAACCAAACTTATGTATTAAAGAAAAAGGAAGAATAAATATAGTGTAGATTTTTTCAGGTGTGGGTCTAAATTACATCTGGGGATCCAAAAATGAATAAAACACAGTTCTCACTCCTAAGGAATTCAAGCCTAGTTGAGGGACATTGGTGTGTAAATAACAAGTGCTATACCCTACTGGGGAAAGCTCAGGGTCTACAGTCATACAGATCTGGAATTGAATCCAGCTTTGTGGCTTATGATCTGAGACACCTTAAGCAAGTTCCCTAGCCTCTACTAGGCTTTAGTTTTCTCATTTAAAAACCAGTGTACCTCCCTCTGATGTACTGTGAGGATTAAAGGGGATAATGCCGAGAAGGGGCTTAGTACTTCTCCGGGTATTAGTGTGTAAGATTACCTTATTATTATACAAGCTGCAAATACGTAGGTACTATTAGAAATATAAGTAACGTGCCATGAAAGCAATTTATTCAGTCTAATAATTAGACTTCTGCTCTGAACTACACATGCCCTTTATAAAGCCAGCACAAATCAAATGTGTTTTATGAGTTATGTTTTAGACATTTTGGAGCAATAATCATAAGGTTATTACTATTTCAGATCAAAGTGCAATGGCCATGCAAGGGGTAACCATTTCTCTAAAATTACCATCTCCATGACTGATTCAGGAAAAAAATACAAATCTATTATCTGCTTTGCTAAAATAAAATTGTCTAATGAAAGTAAATCACCAGGAAACCCAATTTACTCCACAGTGAAATTTGGCTTAAACTTAATCTTACTTATGCCTAGGCAAAGAGTTTTCTGGCAAAACTACGTGGTTTCTTGAAGAAACAGACTCACCTAGAAGTTGGCATGGACCCCAAAGACAGAGTTATTTTATACCTGTGTCATCTTGAACTATCATGCAATGGCTTTTTAAAAATAAACTTTTAGAGCAGTTTTAGATTTACAGAAAAATCGCAAAGAAAGAGAATTCCTGAATACCCACCACCCAGTTTTCCCTAATGTTAACATCTTACATTAGGATGGTGTTAATTGCCACCCTAAAGAAACAGGATGAATCCCTGCCCAAAATTTGATTTGGATGTCAAGACCAATGATGTCACACATGCATCCACACACACACACATCGCCCCCCAAGAGGTTATGAAAATATTTTCTATAATGAGGTGTTTTTTCAAAGAGCAAAGGAGCCTTCCCAAAATAGTTCCAAATGGCTTAAATAGCCAGAAAAGGAGACAGGCTTGAGAGTTTTTAAACTGATACATAATAATTGCATATGTATATGGGATACATCTGACATTTCAATACATGTCTACAGTGTGTAATAATCAAATAAGAGCAATTGGCATAACCATCACCTCAAATATTTATCATGTCTTTGTGTTCAGAACATTCAAAATCCTCTCTTCTAGCTATATTAAAATATACAATAAATTATGGTTAACTATAGTCACCCTCCTATGCTACAGAACATTATAACTTATCTAACTATAATTTTGTACCCATTAACCAACTTCTTCCCATCCTTTCCCCCTACCCTTCCCAGCCTCTGGTGACCACTATCTACTCTCTACTTCTCTGGGATCTACTTTTTTAGCTCTAACATATGAGTGACAACATGGGATACTTATCTTCTGTGCTGGCCTATTTCAATTAGCATAATGTCCTCCAGGCTCATTGCAAATGACAGAATTTCATTCTTTTTGTAGCCAAATAATATTTCATTATGTATATGTACTAGATTTTAAAAATTCATTTACCTGTCCATGGATAGTTACGTTGTTTCCGTATCTTGGCTATTGTGAGTAGTGCTGCAGTAGCCACAAATAAAGATCCTGCACAAAGCCTTAGTGTTCTGAAAATATCCAGAAATGAAGCAAATTGACTATATTCAAATTATACCACAGTTAAGGGCACATCACCAGATAAGAAAGAAAAAGCACAAGAACTTTGGCAATTCAAAACCCAGAGTGTCTCCTCACTCCTTATGACCACAATAGCTCCCCAACAATGGTTTCTAGCCAAACAAAAATGGCTAAAAAGACAGACAAGAATTCAAAATCTCAGTGGTAATGAAGTTCATCAAGATTCAGGAGAAAGTTGAAACCCGATTTAAGGAATCTAGGGAACCCAAGAAAATGATTCAAGAGCTGAAATAATGTAATTGAAAATATTAACAGCAGAATAGACAAAGCTGAGGAAAGAGTTTCAGAGTTCAAAGACCAGTTACTCAAATCAACTCAGACAAAAATGAAGAAAAAAGAATAGAAAAGAATGAAGAAAACCTTTAAGAAATAAGGGATTATGTAAAGAGACCAAACCTGCCATTCATTTGTGTCCCTGAAAGAGACAGAGAGAGAGCAAGCAACATGAAAAGTATATTTGAGGATAATGTTTACGAACATTTTCTCAACATCACTAGAAAAATCAAAATTCAAATTTAGGAAATTCAGAGAACTTCTGCAAGGTATTACACAAGATGACCATCCCCAAGACAAACAGTCATCAGATTCTCGAGGGTCCAGGTCCCGCAGAAGTAGAGAGTAGAAAGAAATATATTAAAGGCAGCTAGAGAAAAGGGGCAGGTCATCTACAAAGAGAACTTCATTGGGCTAACAGTGGACATTTCAGCAGAAACCCTACAAACTAGAAGAGAATGATGTGCAGGATTCAGGATCTTTAAAAAAAGAAATTATAACCAAGAATTTTATATCCAGCCAAACTAAGTTTCATAAGTAAAAGGAGAAATAATTTTTTTTCAGACAAGCAAATGCTAAGGAAATTTGTTATCTCCAAATATCCCTTACAAGAGGTCCTAAAGCAGTGCTAAACATGGAAACAAAAAACATTACCAGCCACTACAAAACATACATAAGTACAGAGATCATTGACACTGCAAAGCAACTACACAATCAAGTTTACATAACAATTAGCTAACAACATAATGACAGGATCAAATCTGCACATGTACATATTAACCTTGAACATAAATGGGCTAAACATCCCGCTTAAAAGACACATAGAGGCAGGCTGGAAAAAGAAGCAAGACTTAACTGTACAATGTCTTCAAGAGACCAATCTCACATGCAATAGCACCCATAGACTCAAAGTAAAGGGATGGAGAAAGCTCTATCAAACAAATAGAAAAGAAAAAAGAAAGCAGGGGTTGCTATTCTAATTTCGGACAAAACTGACTTTAAACCAATGGTCATCAAAAAGGACAAAGAATGGCATTACGTAATGATAAAGGGTTCAACTCAACAAGAAGACTTTATGATCCTAAATATACTTGCACAGAACACTGGAGCACCAAAATTTATAAAACAAGTTCTTAGAGACAAATGAAGAAAGTTTACAAACCACGAAATAATAGGAGATTCCAATGCGCTACTGACAGTACTAGACAGACTGTCGAGGCAGAAAACTATAAAATATTTTTGGGACCTAAACTTGAGACCTGACTAAATGGACCTAACAGCCATCTACAGAACACTCCCCTAGACAACTTAGTATACATTCTTTTCATTTGCACTTGGCACATACTGTAAAATCAAGCACATGCTCAGTCGTAAAGCAATTCTCAATAATTTTTTTAAAAATACTAGAATCATGGCAACCGCACTCTCAGAATGCAACACAATGAAAATATAATTGAATACCAAGAAGATCCCTCAAAACTATACAATTAAATGCAAATTAAATAATCTGCTCCTGAATGACTTTTGGGTAAACAATAAGACAGGAATCAAGAAATTCTTTGAAACTAATGAAAACAGAGATAGAATATATCAGAATCTCTGGGACACAGCTAAAGCTGTGTTATAGGAAAGCTTATACCACTAAACTCCCACATAAAAATGTTAGAAAGATCTCAAATTCACAAACATAACATCATACCTAGAGGAACTAGGAAAACAAGAGCAACCCAATTCTGAAACTAGCAGAAGAAAATAAAAACAAAATTAGAGCTGAAATAAACAAAATTGATGTGCAAAACCATAGAGAAGATCAATAAAATTAAAAAAAATGGTTCTTCAAAACCATAAATAACATTGATAGGCCACTAGCTAGATTAATCAAGAACAAAAAGAACATTTAGATAAACATGATCAAAAATTACAAAGGGGACATCACCACCAACACCATAGAAATACAAAAAGTCATTGGAGACTATTACAAATACATCAATGCATACAGGCTAGAAGATCGACAAAAAAATGGATAAAATCCTGGAAACATACCACCTCCCAAGATTGAATCAGGAAGATATTTAAACCCTGAACAGATCAGTAATGAATTCTGAAATTTAATCAGTTATAAGAAGCCTACCTACCAGAAAAAGCCCTGGATCAGATTCACAGTCAGATTCTGCCAGACATATGAAGAAGAGCTGGTACCAATCCTTCTAAAACTATTCAAAAAAACTAAGGAAGAGGGACTCCTCACTAACTCATTCTGTGAGGCCAGCATCATTCTGATACCAAAACCTGGCAGAGAGACAACAATAACAAAAAAAAGAAACTTCATGCCAACATCTCTAATAAACATACATGCAAAAATCCTCAAAAAAAAAATCCTAGCAAACCAAATCAAGCAGCATATTGAAAAGCTAGCCCACCATGATGAAGTAGGCTTCATTCCTGAGATGCAAGGTGGTTCAACATACACCAATCAACAAATGTGATTTGCCACATAAATACAGCTAAAAACAAAACTACATGGTCATCTCAATAGATACAGAAAAGACTGGCAATAAAATTCAATATTTTTTATGCTAAAAACTCTCAACAAACTAGGCATTGAAGGAACATATCTCCTCACAATAATAACAGCCATTTATGATACAAGTAACATCATACTAAATGAGCAAAACCTGGAAGCATTCCCCTTGAGAACTGAAAAAAGACAAAGCTGACCACTGTCACCACTCCTAGTTCTAATTCCAACATAGCTCTAGAAATCTTACCCAGAGCAATTGGGCAAGAGAAAGAAAGGGCTTATAAATAGGAAGAGAGAAAGTTAGACTATCTCTATTTCCAGAATATATGATTCTATACCTAGAAAACCCCATAGTCTCTGCCTAAAGGCTCCAAGATCTGATAAACAACTTCAGCAAACTTTGAGGATACAAAATCAACGTATGATTGCTTTCTTGAATTCTTTTTCAGACTTTTTTGCTATTGAGGTATAGAAACATTACTAATTGTTGTATGTTGATTTTGTATCCTGTAACTTTATTTAATTCATTTATTAGTTCTAACAGTGTGTGGGGGCGGGGGGGGGGGGAGGGCGGGGGTGAAGTCTTTATGTTTTTTCTAAATATAAGAGCATGTCATCTGCAAATAGTGACAATTTGATTTTCTTCTTTCCAATTTAGATATACTTTGTTTCTTTCTCTTGCCTAAGAGCTCTGGCTAGGACTTCTAGTACTATGCTGAATAAAAGTAGTGAAAGTTTTGTTTTCTCCACTCTTGTTTTTCTCCAGCTCTTAGAGAAGAGGTTTTCAACTTTCTCCAGGTAGGCTGATGTTAGTTGTAGGTATTTCGTATTTGGCCTTCTTGTGTTGAGGTATGTTTCTTTTATATCTAATTCACTGAGAGTTTTCATCATGAAGAGAGGTTGGATTTTATCAAATGCTTTTTCTGCATTATTGATTATTTGGGTTTTGTCCTTCATTATGTTGATGTGATTTGTCACATTTATTGATTTACATTAAATCATCCATACATCCCTGGGACAAATTGTATTTGATCATTGTATATAATATTTTTAATGTGCTGTTGAATTCTGTTTGCTAGTATTTTGTCGAGGATTTTTGTGTCTGCATTCATCAGGGATAGTGACCTGCAGTTTTCCTTTTTTTCTTATGACTTATCTGGTTTTGTTATCAGGGTAATGATGGCCTCATAGAATTAATGTGGAAGAATTCTCTCCTTCAATTTCATTGAATAGTTTAAGAAAAATTAGTCTAGTTAATTTGTTAGTCTAGCTAAAGATTTGTCAATTTTATTTATTTTTTCAAAACACAAACTCTTGGTCTTATTGATGTTTTGTATTTTTGTCTCAATTTTATTTATTTCTGCTCTGATCTTTAATTTCTTTCCTTCCACTAATTTTGGGTTCGTTTTATGTTTTTCTAGTTCATTGAGGTGCATCATTAGGTTGCTTATTTGAAATATCACTACTTTTTTAATGTAAGTATTTTTGTTACATAATTCCCTGCTTTTGCTGTATACCACAGGATTTGGTATGTTTTGTGTTCATTTATATTTGTTTTAAAATTTTTTTTAAATTTTCATCTTAATTTCTTCATTGAGCCATTGATCATTTAGTAGCATGTTGTTTGCTTTCCATGTATTCACAGAGTTCACAACGTTCTTCTAATTGTTGATTTCTAATTTTAGCTCATTGTGGTCAGAAAATTGATATTATTTTAATTTTTAAAACTTTGCTATGACTTATTTTGTACCATAACATACGGTTGCCTTTGAGGATGTTGCATGTGCCAATGGGAAGAATGTATATTCTATGGCTGTTAGATCAAATGTTTTGCAAATATCAGAGGACCGTTTGGCTTAGAGTATAGTCTAACTCTGAAGTTTCTTTGTTGATTATATATCTAAAGTATTTTCCCATTTTTGAAAGTGGAATGAAGAAGTCCCCTACTGTAATTGGATTACAGTCTACCTTTCCCTTTATATCTAATAATACATGCTTTATATACTTGTTGTTCCAGTATTGGTGCATATATGTTTACAATTATTATATCCTCTTGCTGAATTGACAATTTTATCATTACATAATGACATCGCTTTTTAAAGCTGTTGACTTAAAGTCTATTTTATCTGATACAAATATAGCTATTCCACCTAGTTCTTGATTTTCAATTGCATGAAATATTTTTTCCCTCCCCTTCATAATTTGTCTGTGTGTGTCCTTATAGGTGAAGTGAGTCTCCTACAGGTAGCATATAATTAGGTCTTGTTTTTCAATCTATTCTACCACTTTATATCTTTTATTTGGAGAACTTTATTTATACTCAAGGCTATTATTAATAGGTGTAGACTTACTTCTGCAATTTTGTTAATTGTTTGTCCTAGTTGTTTTCTGTAATCTTTTGTTCACTTCTTCCTCTTTTGCATTCTTTGTGATTTGATAGTTTTCTGTACAGGTAGGCTTTGGTCCTTTTCATTTATTTTTGTGTATCTACTATTAGTTTTTGCTTTGTGTTCACCATGAGGCTTACATAAAAAATCTCATAACAAGTTAATTTAAACTGGTAAGAGGTTAATTTTGATTGCATATACAAACTCCTCTTTTACTCCATCTCCTCCCGTGTTTTATGTTTTAGATGTCACACTTCACATCTTTTCATAATATTAGCAAATTATTGTCACTTTAGTTGTTTTAAATAGTTTTACCTATTGATCTTTATACTAGGAATATACTAATAATTGATTTTCTCACCACCATTACAGTATCAGAGTGCTTTGAATTTGATAATGTACTTTCTTAATTTTACCATGCATTTTGTATTTTATATGATTTTTATGTTACCAATTTTCATCCTCTTCCTTCAGCTTGAAAAACTTCAGCATTTTTTGTAATCCAGGTCTAGTGGTAATGGATTCTCTCAGCTTTTATTTGATACTTTTTCTTAACCCTTAATTTTTGAAAGGCAGGATTTCTGGGTATAGTATTCTTGGTTGACAATCTTTTTATTTCGGAATTTTGAATTTATCATCCCACTCCCTTTGACTTGCAAGGTTTCTCATGGTAAATTGGTTGATAGCTTATGGAAGTTCCTCTATATGTAACAATTCACTTTTCCCTTGCTGCTTTCAATGCTGTCTCTTTGTTTTTAACTTTTGAAAATTTGACTATGATCTGTTATGGTGTTAGTCTCTTTGAATTCATCTTCTTGATATCTTATGGGCTTAATGGATCTGGCTTTCTAATTCCTTTCCCAGAATTCATTTCCTAGATGTGAGAAGTTTTCTGCAATTATTTCTTTGAATGTGTTTTCTGTTCTTTGCTCATTCTTCTTTTACTTCCATGCCAATAATGTATAAGCTGTTCCACTTAATGATATTCCATAGGTCTCTTAAGCTATCTTCACTCTTTTTAATTTCTTTTGTTCCTCATATTGGTTTATTTTCAGTGATTCTTTCTTCTGCTTCATAAGGTCTGATGTCAAACCCTTCTATTAAAATTTTTAGTTCACTTATGGCATCCTTCAAATATATGATTTTCATTTGGTATTTCCTTTATGCTTTCTATTTCTTTTTCAAAGTTATCAACATCTTGCATTGTTGTCCTGACCTCTGTGAACATCTTCATACCATTATTTTGAATTCCCTGTCAGGTAAACTGCATACTCTACTTTACTTGAGTTGATTTCTGGAGACTTATCTTGCTCTTTTCTTTGGAATATATTCTCTTGTTTCTTCATGTTCCTTGATTCTCTGTGTTGTTTTCTGTGCTTTAAATAATACACCTACATCTCTCCAAGACTGGACTTGTATAAGAGAAAATTTTTTTTTAATCCTTTTTTTCCCCTCTGGTGGACAATGACATGTGTACACTGGTCCCTTGGCACCCAGAGCTAAGAGATTTCAAATACTATTCCTTAGGTGAATGTTGTAGGATTTGAGACACTTGATGTGAGTGCAGACTCTTCTCAAACTAGAGGAGGATAAATAATTGACTGTCTCTTTAACTCCTCCATGGATGCAAGTTAGTTAGAATCCAGGCCGCCAGCCAGCTACTGGAAAGGTGTTTTGTAAACCCCTCTCAGTGGACTTGGGGGGAAACAGAGAGCTGTGGGCTTCTTAAAGCTCCTTCTCTTTAGTGCTCCCAAGGGGATAAAGTCCTTAGCAGTGCTTATGCACATGTATAAACTTCCACTTTTTTTCCTACTGTCTAGAGGGGCATGGGCATGTCTAATTCCCTGCATTTCTAAAGTTTGTGAATCAATCACCATACCTTGGGGAAATTTAAGGTTTGGGTCCTCTACATGAGGTCCAGATCTTCCTCTCTATACAAAGAACCTGGGTGTTGGGATTTCTTTCCCAGTATCAGGGAAAGTCAGAAGTTTCCTATTCCACCATGTTGGTGACATCACCCACCCATTCTTAGAATTTTTATTATGGTTAAAGTGTTGGGCCAAGGTGAGCATTCCTGCCTGGGGATGGGAGCTCATGTGATTTGAATCTACCACTAGTACTAAAGAGGGGAACACCCAAGCTTTATTATTAACTTGCCCAGATTGGGGGCAGAAGGAGAAGATGGATAAGTAATGCTTAAAAGTCATCATCAGTCAAACCATCAACATATGGAGTCAGCTTTTTCATTATACATTGTCCTTTTTTAACTATTAGTGAATCAATAGTCATATATTTTATTAGCTAAAGTCAACATTTTATTCATATTTCCTTAATGTTTAGCTAATATCCTTTATCTGTTTGCATTATGTTTATTTATTTATTTTTAATCTAGGACTCATTTATTTTCTTCATGTAAATAGCACAATAGTTGCCACAGGACAAGAAGGAATCAAATGATAAATTTATTTTGATTAATTATCAAGAAAGTAGAGAATATGATATTCCTTTCACTTTCTGAGGCAAGACCCAACTCGTGAGCCTGAGCATGTCGTTGCCCTGGGACCTCTGCTGTATACTGTTTGGTGCCAATTATATATTTGCTTCTCTCTCTCACTGACACACCTTCCTGTCACCTTGCTCTCCTATCAACATGCCATTTTGTAGAAGGGGCAGCAGAAGATAGGAAGAACATAGGTCTCAACATGAGGTAAGCTATAGGGTGTCTAAATATCAACAGTTATTATCTATTGTATATCAACAATTGTATTGGACCACTATCAAGATTTTGCCATACCCATATTTCTTCTCTGTTATGATTTACTTGATATTTTTCTCAAAATTCATTCACTTTTTTAATAGTTACATTTCTGAAAACACTGCCAAATTAAAACATAACTAATGAAAGGAAAATTACTTTGCATTCCACCTAAAATCAACTCAAATGCTCCTAGTGGTATAGGTCTCACAGCATGGGAAATACTGCTGTATACTATTCATTTAGCAATGAATAGGAATACTACATGATATTTCTCTTACCCATTGAGCAGTTAAATTGTTTTTTATTATACTTTAAGTACTGGGGTACATGTGCAGATTGTGCAGGTTTGTTACATAGGTATACACGTGCCATGGTGGTTTGCTGCACCCATCAACTCATCATTTACATTAGGTATTTCTCCTAATGCTATCCCTCCCCTAGTTCCCCATCCCCCAGTAGGCCCCAGTGCGTGATGTTCCTCTCCCCGTGTCCATGTGTTCTCATTGTTCAACTCCCACTTAGGAGTGAGAATATGTGGTGTTTGGTTTTCTGTTTTTGTGATAGTTTGCTGAGAACGATGGTTTCCAGCTTCATCCATGTCCCTGCAAAGGACATGAACTCATCCTTTTTTATGGCTGCATAGTATTCCATGGTGTATATGTGCCACAGTTTCTTTATCCAGACTATCATTGATGGACATTTGGGTTGGTTCCAAGTTTTTGCTATTGTGAATAGTGCCGCAATAAACATATGTGTGCATGTGTCTTTATAGCAGCATGATTTATAATCCTTTGGGTATATACCCAGTAATTGGATTGCTGGGTCAAATGGTGTTTCTGGATCTAGATCCTTGAGGAATTGCCACACTGTCTTCCACAATGGTTGAACTAATTTACACTCCCACCAACAGTGTAATAGCATTCCTATTTCTCCACATCCTCTCCAGCATCTGCTGTTTCCCGACTTTTGAATGATCACCATCTAACTGGAGTGAGATGGTGTCTCATTGTGGTTTTGATTTGCATTTCTCTAATGTTCAGTGATAATGAGCATTTTTTCACATGTCTGTTGGCTGCATAAATGCCTTCTTTTGAGAACTGTCTGTTCATATCCTTTGCCCACTTTTTGATGGGGTTGTTTTTTTCTTACAGATTTGTTTAAGTTCTTTCTAGATTCTGGATATTAGCCCTTTGTCAGATGGATAGATTGCAAAAGTTTTCTCCCATTCTATAGGTTGCCTGTTCACTCTGCTGATAGTTTCTTTTGCTGTGCAGAAGCTCTTTAGTTAATGAGATCACATTTGTCAATTTTGGCTTTTGTTGCCATTGCTTTTGGTGTTTTAGACATGAAGTCCATGCCCATGCCTATGTCCTGAATGGTTTTCTTCTAGGATTTTTATGGTCCCAAGTCTTAGCTTTAAGTCTTTGATCCATCTTGATTTGATTTTCGTATAAGGTGTAAGGAACGGGTCCAGTTTCAGTTTTCTGCATATGGCTACCCAGTTTTCCCAACACCATTTATTAAATAGGGAATCTTTTCCTCATTGCTTTTGTCAGGTTTGTCAAAGATCAGATCATTGTCATGGCGTGACAAGGATGACCTTTCCAGCCTGCAATACCTGCTTGACCACTAAGATCGAACAGCTCAAATTAAAGGTAACAAATTCCGCAGGGGCAATTGTTCAACACAGGAAAAAGAAACCACTTTAAGAATTTTAAACTAGAAGAGATTTTACATAAGGTGTTTTAAACAAAACCATTGAATGAACTGGAGTAACAGTATCAGAAACTCAACTGAGCTTGATAGAGAACTGAGCTGCCCGTTGTTGGAGAAGTTGATTAAAGCAGCAGGCCAAGATCGAAGTAACAATCAAGCCTTTAATCACTTACTGCAATAGTATAAGCAAGAGGCCAAAACCAAAGAATCTGCCAACTCACCCAGGCCTTCTAAATTCCCCAGAAAGGTGCACTGGTGGAGGGTCAGCTCACTATTGAGGAAGCCCCAAACAAAAATCTCCAGTAGAATTACGAACCCTGGAGCAGGAAGTTGGAGTGGGAGGGGGAGAGCTAGGAGTAGAAGAGTATGGAGTCAGAGGAGGGAACGGTTTCTTAAGCTTTTCTCCCACTCCACTCATAAGAAAGCTTAAGCAGAAGCACCCGAAGAAAGCTCCAGCAGGAAGCCCTCAGATAAAGAAACTTCTGAATGAAGACACCTAGGTTAGGAATGCAAATATGTCTAAGAACATGAGTCATTAGGAGGATCTGAGTTCCTGAATGCAATTCTCTTTAAAGATTGGATTGCACTGGCTATGCCCCAAGTCTGGAGAGGGCAACTTTCCTCAGAGGGGTTTGCCCGGTAAAGCCTTTGTCATTGCCTGTGGTTGAGCCTGAAATATCCAACATAGATTTTTGGTCAGGACTCCTCAGCAGGATCTAGTTAGGGCCTTCACAAAGTACATTCATAATGACAATTGACCCACCAGAAAGCCATCATGCCACTACTTGATATTTTAAATGAAAGGACTCACCAATATATCTGATATCCATATCTGATACCCAGTAGAATTGGAATGCTGCTATCACCACTGTCGCTATTGTCACTACCACACCTGCCTCTAGACACCTAGCAACCCGGAGGATGGACCCTGGAGAATGTTGCAGGCAAACCTCATTTCTCTACTGTGCTTTCCACCAACAGTCAATTAAAGGAAGACGAAGATCGAGTGTGTGTGGATGATACAGCAAATACACCTTCTAGTTCTTAAAGGTTATGGTTTTCAGTGTTTAGGGAGAAACAGTGTTCGTCTTTAAAGGATAAAAAAATACAGGAGGCATCCTGTATCCATGAAGATACTAAAACACTGATTTCCTCAGGAAACTGATCACTCAAACATCCATGACCTCAGTAGACTGCCCTTATAGTCGTATTGCACAATGTGTGATCTGCCACCTACTGATGGCTCATTTTTCCCTCTCCTCTCGCGTCCAAGATTGGTGATAGCTTCAAATTTTTCTCCCACTATTATGTAGAATAATTTCCAGACTTGACACTCAATTGAATCACGGTATTCAGGAAAATAGGTAAAATAAATAGGACTTCATATACCAGAAGTCATAGTCCTTTTAATACAATCAGAGCCATAAATGGCACTTACTTCTATAACATAAAGTGCTATTATAATTATATACATGATTTTTTAAATAATTAAGTAATGTGGGACCAGTTTCTGTTGCAATAATTATAGGAAGCAAAGACCTCCAACTGAATGAATCCCTCTGAAATCTTTTAACAAACTCTGAGGAGTACTATTTGTCAAGCAAAGAAACACTGAATTAAGGTAAATGCCAGCTTAGGATGAAAAGAACAGCAACAGTCCCTACCTTCATTATCAAAGCCTCTCCCTGGCTAAGATAATCACTTAACCTTTTATGCCTTTGCTAAAACCTCATTAGTAAAAAGGAGACCTGCCTACTAAGCATAAGGGTAAGACTTTAATGGACTTTAGAAATCATTTACATTTATGACTCAAAGCATTGAAGTGCAAATTCTTTTTATTTGAATATTTGAGGGCATTAAATGAGCATTTTTAATGGACTTCAATTGTCAAGATAAACAAAAGTTCTCAAGGGGAATGTGAATTTTAACAAACATTAAAATCAAAGAAGTAAGAAGATGAAAAAACAGAGAAAAAGTATTATAGTAACATCAATTTTTGCTAATCAAATTTTGTAACAAAAACTTTTTTTTTTTTTTTTTTTTTTTTTGAGATGGAGTCTCACGCTGTGGCCCAGGCTGGAGTGCAGTGGGTGCAATCTGGGCTCCCTGCAAGCTCCACCTCCCAGGTTCATGCCATTCTCCTGCCTCAGCCTCCTGAGTAGCTGGGACTGCAGGCGCCCGCCACTACACCCGGCTAATTTTTGTGTATTTTTAGTAGAGGCGGGGTTTCACCGTGTTAGCGAGGATGGTTTCCATCTCCTGACCTTGTCATCCTCCCATCTCGGCCTCCCAAAGTGCTGGGATTACAGGCGTGAGCCACCGCGCCCGGCCACAAAAACTTTTAAGTCTATTTTTGGCCAGGCATGGTGCCTCACCCCTGTAATCCAGCACTTTGGGAGGCTGAGGCAGGTGGATCACTTGAGGCCAGGAGTTCGAGACCAGCCTGGCCAACATGGTGAAACCCTGTTTCTACTAAAAATACAAAACTTAGCCAGGCATGGTGGTGGGCACCAGTAATCGCAGCTACTTGGGAGGCTGAGGCAGGAGAATCATTCGAACCCGGGAGGTGCAGGTTGCAGTAAGCACCACTACACTCCAGCCTGGGTGACACAGCAATACACCATCTCAAATTAAGTATATTTATTTAGTTTTAAAACTGACTTTGAAAATCTCTTTACCTGGAGAAGTTATTTCCTGAAACTATTTTCTACTGCCTTTTAGAAACACTGCCTTCCTGGTTTTGTTTCTTCTTTGTATGTTGGCTTTGTTTGGTTGGGTTATGTTTGTTCGGAAAAAAAAAAAAAACCTGAAGTGAGTCTTGAAGAATTTTTAAGTGAGCACATTTTAATTTGAAATAACATTGGATTTCGCTTGGTGAAAAGAGAGACTAGATACTGAATAATTAGTGGTATCTGATAAGATGTTTACACGGAGAAGCATAGACTCACCATGTACAAATCAGCTGTGACGGTGTTTGCCCACCTCTTCACCTACCTAAGGCCTATTCATCTGACATTTATCATCCAAATTTCACTTCCTCTAGGAAGCTTCCTGGATGCCTCCAAACAGGGTCAAAAGCGCTATCTACATGCTTCTTAGCAATCTGTAGCTCTAACATCAACATTTTATTCTGATTTTGCATTTACCTTCTTTCCTGCATTAGAATATGTGCCAGACTAAGTCTTGCTAAACATCATTAAAAAGCACTAGTATACTGCTGGTACAGAATAAGACAACCAACAAATATTGAATGAATGAATGAGTGAACCCAGAGTTCAGCCTCTGCTCACTTGGTGGTTGGATTGGTTTCAGGTGGAAAGCCCATAGACTGACATCAATTTGACTGATTTCAGTAAGAAGGGAAGTGTAAGATACACAGGCATCAGTTTCCCGAGGGTCTTAGATGAATGCTATATAGTCTGGACTTATTTCAGTTGTTAGCTCTAGATATGAGGGACAGGCAGAAGATCACTCTGAAGCAGGATGGAGCACATTTTAGTGGGCATTTATTGGTTACCTTCTCAGTATATTATCTAGTCTCTGTTATCCCAGAAATACCCCCAATTGCCAAACCACTTAGCAGAAGAAATTTAATCTTTACACTCTGCTCCTATTTAATCTACCTTTTTGCTACTACCAGCTTTCCCTGGCCATGGTGACTGATTCAAGGACAGACTCATAATCTAAGGCAAAGCAATCAGTCATTAGAAGACTTACCTGTGTATCTCTCAACCTTTGGAAAAAGTGAATATTCTTTGTATCTGGATGTGAACAAGAAAGTATACAACCCCAAGAGCTGCTAGAACCCATCTTGAGTTTAAAGAGTTTGCCTTATAATAAAACCAATATCAACAAAGTAGGGTCTAATATGGGGAGGTACAAGTTTTTAGTGATATTGTTTGAGTCTTGGATAAAGATTCACTTAAAGCTAGAATCTGCCCTCTATATTCCTTTATAAACCTTAAGGACACATGAAACTGAGCGTGTTACCTCTCAAAAGTATTCCTACAACAGTAGTCACAAACCTGTCATAACAGTCATACTACATTGAAATAATTTGTTTATATTTGCATTCCCCTATACTGTGAGCCCTCAGGGCATCAGACATGTCTTGCCACCTAGGATGGTGTCTGGCACATATTTAGTGCTCTATAAATCTTTGTAGAATTAACAAATGAATGGATGGATAAGAGTTGCAATAGAGGTAAATTATATTTCCATTTTTTTATTCCAGACAAATAAATCATATTCCTGTATTTTTTCTCTATATTTCAAAGGTAATTAGATGTCAACGCTTTTTACTTTCGTTTTTCTGAAGGTTTTATAAGGAAACTATGTACAGTATATCCATTTTTTTGAGACTGACTCCCACATTGGCTATTCTAGCTTATTCCCACAGGAATTCCTAAAACCAAGCAAATGATTTCAAATTTGTTGAGATCGCATAATTTACTTTAGAATAAAGAGACCTTGTCACCTTTCTTCTAAAGGAAGTGTCTGCTACAGGCATTCCCTGTGGGAATATATAATTGGAAAATTAAAAAGCATATTTAAAGGCAATGTTGTGCTATAAAAAATGTTGGCAATGCTCCAAGGTGGACTGTGTATGCTATTAGATATTTTTGAGAATTTACTCTGCCTGTGCTAAGAATTTTCAATAACTCCCTTCTTGGGTAAAATTAGGTCATCCGCAGAGAAGTAAACTCCCTAATATAAGCAGCAAGTTTCCATTTTTCACCATAATGTGTTCCTAAAAACTATGTTGGGAAGCAAAATGATTAAAAATAGAACTTTTTTGCTTTCATACAATTTTCATTAAGTTTAAAACTGAAGTTATTTATTCACACAAGCAAGTAATATTTATATACTGGTTAGGTGAGATATTGATTGTGGCTTTCCTCTGCAGCCAAGAGAGAATAAAACAACTGGACAATGTAAGATGACTCTGTCTCTCAGAAAGTATACAGTAGAAAGCCTAGTTCAAAGTAAGAAACACATGGTATATACAACACGACTGTTCATTCCAGAGCCTGTGGAAGGTAGGGCTGTTTGCTCATGTCATTCTTTCATTATTTATCTATATTAAACCTTAGAATCTTTCTTAATACCAAACTTGCAGTGTCACTAGCATTCATTTGAAATTGCTACTAGCATTGACAGGTTTAATACCCTAGACTTAAGGTGATTGGTTTACATGCCTACAACCAGGGAAATATTTTCACCTGGTGGCAACATCTTGATTTGCAGTCATAGCCCCAGGAGAAAGACTCCAACATTTTAAGTCTAATTCAACAAAGCCAGGTCTACAAATAGTGGCAAACATAATTTAAGCAATTATCTTTAAAATGATGGCTTTTACTACACTTCATGAATTTCCAGAAGCCCCGTGCCCATGCTATCATGGGGTACTTCAATAATAATCAAATTGTTATGTAGATATGCCAAATAATTCTGTTCAGCCAGACCCATTTAATTCAGCAGGAATTTGCTGATATCTTGTTATATGCATAGTTCATTAGTGGATTATTTTAGGAGTTTGAAAAAAAATATGCCTCAACATCTGTGCTTTAAAAATTTATACTATTTTAGTGTCACAAATATATGTGCAGAGTTCTGCTTCCACTAATGATGGAGTAGCTCATATTGGATTAAATTTGCCAAAGACTAGAATTATAAATCAGGACAAAATATTAAAACCAAAAAAAACCACAACTGTTTAAAGATACAAGACAGTGGTGAAATGCAAGCAAAAAAATGAAATTTCCTTTTGAAATAAGGAGACTACAGTAGGTGAAATTTGTGTGTACGTAACTTTGTGCATATGGACACTCCCAAACCAATGGGATATCTAGAACTCAATTTTAAAGCTAAAGTCTCACTACCTTTAAGAGTCAGGGGATAAATTTCGGGGCTGAAAACTTTTCTGAAAAGTGAGGGATGAGACCATAAGGGAGGAAGCCACATCCAGTAATTCATTTATATATATAAAACATACACACACACCCACATACGCACATTTCACACTACCATCACCACTGCCACATCACCAAAATTTTTTGGCTAGCCCCTGAACAGCACATGTGTGGAAAATTCCAAGGAGCCTGACAGAAAGCAACAGGTGCAAGGCCAGAGAAACTAAGCATAAATTTCAGATCCAAACTCCACAGGATGTGGAGTTTGGAGATTGAGGTTAACCAGATAAACAGCCCAATGGATCCAAAATTAATACTCCTCAGAAAATGATAAAACTCAGAGTCCCTACAATGTATCACTCTAAAAAGTCATTATACAATCAAAGATTACTATCTATGTGAAAAAATAGGAAAATTTTACTCATAGTCAAGAGCAATATCAAGCAAGAGAAAATAACCCTGAAGTGATTCAGATGTTGGAGTTTGCAGACAATAACTTAAAAGCACTTATAAATATATTTAAAAATGTAAAATAAAATATTGTGATAAAAATGAAGAGACGTGGAAAATCAACAAAAAATTTAAAACTAGCAAATAACCAAATCAAAAATTTAGGACTAAAAAGTACAATACCTGAAATAAAATTTCACTGGATAAGCTAAACAAAATTTGGAATAAAAATATTTGAATAAATCATGGCCAAGGATTCCCCACATACAGAAAAGTATGTAAACCTTTAGATCCTTGAAGTTCAGTGGACCAAAATGGAAACATATTAAAAGAAAACCACATTTAGGTACATCCAAGTCAAACTGGTGAAAACAAAGGATAAAAAGGAAATTTCAGGGAAGCCAGAGAACACATTACATAGAGGCAAAATAAATACAGACAGTCTATGACTTACAATGGTTTGACTTATAATTTTCCAATGTGTGAAAGCAATGCACATTCAATAAAAACTTTACTTTGAATATCCATGCAACCATCCTGTTTTTCACTTTTAATACAGTATTCAATAAATTGTGTGAGATATTCAACATTTTATTATAAAACAGCCTTTGTGGTTAGATGATTTTGCCCAATTACAGGCTAATGTAAATGTTCTGAGCACATTTAAGGTAGGATAGGCTAGTCTATAAGGTTAGGTAGGGAGGTATACTAAATGCATTTCTGATGTGATATTTTATTGGGTTTATTGGGATGTAACTCTATTGAAATTTGACCGTATGTATATGAATGCTGGCTAATGTCCCATAAGAAATAATGGAATCCAAAAGGCAGTGGAAAGAAAAAATACTGTCAGCATAGAAATTATTATTTTAAAATAAAGAAAAAATAAAGACAATAAAAAGGGTGATAACTGATTTATAGCAGATTATACTAAATTAAATGCTACAGGAAGTTATTCAGCTAAAATAAATCATAATATATAGATTCCTTCAGATCTACAAGAAGGAATAAAGAGCATCAGAAATGCAAATAAGTGAATAAATATATTATCCATTTTTTCACTGAATGTCTTTAAAATCCCTTGCATATTTGAAGAAAACATTGTAACTTTTATTGTTAGGTCTACAATATATGTACATGTAATATACATAATATTAATAGCACAAAGGATGGGGTAGGAGGTTAAATGGATCTATGCTGTCTGGAGGCTTGTACATTTTACAAAAAAAAAAAGGTGCAATATTAACCTACAACAACTGTGATGAGTAAAAGATACATATTATAACACCTATGACAACCAATAAATGTAAATCCAAAGAGGTATAACTTAAAAGTTAATAGAGATATTAGGGTTTACATTTTGTCCCTCTGAAATTTACATATATTTAAGTTCTAATCCCAGTACTTCAAAATGTGAGTTTATTTGGAGATATGGTTTTTACAGAGGTAACCAAGTTAAAATGAGGTAATTTGGGTGGCCCCTAATTTAATAGGATTTGTGTCCTTTTAAGTGGTAAAATTTGGAGACAGACACACATACAAGGAGAAAGCCAGGTGAACAAGGAGATGGCCATCTATAGGCCAAGGAAGAGAAGCTGGAACAAATTCCTCTCTCATGGTCCTCAGAAGGAACCAACTATGCCAACACCTTCATTTTAGACTTCTAGTCTTATAAGCCAGTCCAACCTGCCTTATTTTGTTGTTGTTGTTATTGTTGCTGTTGTATTGTTTTGTTTTGTTTTAGGCTTTTAGCAGCCTAAAGCCATGGTTTTTCATTTCTGTCTCTGGTGATAAGCGGAAAAGAGGCATGAGAAAGGGGCTTTACTAGCCCAACCCAAGACAGAAACTAAGAACCCACAACTGTATTCTCTCCCTTCGACACCCCTGCACACTGAGACAAAGACATTTCTTTTGTTTAAACTATGTATAGTGTGGTATTTTGTTACAGTAGAGATAGCACATTAATATAAGAAGATTTAAAATAAAATTTTAACAAATATTTGATTAAAAGAAAAGTAGAAAAAGAGGAACAGGAACAACAACGAAAAGAGAAAAAAAAAAAAAAGGAAGGATAATGGAGAAAAAAATAATAAAAGGCTAAACATAAACCCAATCACGTCAATTAAATGTAAATAAATGAAATACCTTATGTAAAAAACAGAGGATGTCAGACTGAATTTAAGAAAGCAAGATCTAGATATATGCTATTTGCACATTAAACATAAAGACACAGCAAGATAGTCAGTAGAAGGATAGTGAAAGGCATTCCATGAAAGGACTAAGCATAAGAAAGGTGAGTCAATGTGTTAATAAATATTATTGTATATGTTATATTAGTATCAAATTATCTTTGTAAATATTCATGTAATATAAATTTTTTATAATGAGCTTTACTATAAATAACAAAGGACATTTTACAATTCTAAAAGTCTCTATTAGGAGGATGAAACAATCATAAATGTGTATAATCTAATAACAGGTTCAAAATACATGGGGTGAAAGTCTAACAGAACTAAAAGGAGTAAAAAACAGACCCATAAATTACGTAGAAATTTTAATAGCCCTCTCAAAATAATTAAAAGAATAACTAGATGAATTTCATCAGTAGACTATAAAATAGCTAAACAATGGCATCAACTGCTTTGATCCAATTGACATTTAGGGAAAAATATATACTGCAAAATGCACATACTTTAATGCCAGTAGATAGTCATTGAGGTACACTATATGCTATCATAAAACAAATCTGAATAAATTGCTAAGGACTGAAATTTTACAAAGCATGTTCAGTAGGGAAGTATATTTAATGCATTTCTGACTTATGATATTTTATTGGGTTTATTGGAATAAATGGCTCTGCCATTCTGGGGTCTGGAAGGTGGTGGCACTCTTCCCAAGCTCCACTAGGCAGTGCCCCAGTGGAGACTCTGTCGAGGCTCCAATCCCATATTTCTCCTTGGCACTTCTGCAGTAGAATCTCTCTGCAGTGGCACTGAACCTGCAACAGTCTTCTTCCTGGGCACCCAGCCTTTCCCATACATACTCTGAATTCTAGGTGGAAACTTCCAAGCCTCCTTTACTCTTGCATTCTGAAAGCCTGAAGAAGTAACACCACATGAAAACCACCACGGTGTAGGGCTTGTGCCTTCCAGAGTGGCAGCCTGAACTGTATATGGGTCCCTTTGAGCCATGGCTGGAGCACAAACATCAAGGGATACAGGCAGCAGTGTGCAAGCCTGCACAGAGCAACAGGGTCCAGAGCCTGGTCCCTGACACCATTCTTTGCTCCTAGACCTCTGGGCCTGTGATGGAAGGGGCTGCCTCAAAGATCTCTGAAATGCCTTCAAGACCTTTTTCCCATTGTCTTGGCTATTAGCATTTGGCTCCCTTTTAGTCATATAAATCTTTCTAGCAAGTGCTTGCTTCCTACCCACTTCAATTCCTCTCCTTAGGACACTCTTGCCTGCTCTACCACATGGCCAAGGTGCAAAATTTCCAAACTTTTATTCTCTGCTTACCTTTTAATTGTAAGTTTCAACTTTAAGTCATTCCTTTGCTCTCATATCTCCTACAAGCAGCCATGCCACACCTTGGACACTTTGTTGCTTAGAAATTTATTCTGCCAGATGCTGTAGGTTATAATTCATAAGCTAAAACTTCCACAAATCCCTAAGACATGGGCACAATGCAGCTAAGCTATTTGCTAGGGTGTAGCGTGGGTGACCTTCACTCCAGTTCTCAATAACTTCCTCATTTCCATCTGCGGCTTCATCAGCCTGGCCTTTGCTGTTCATATTTCTATCAGCATTTTTGTGATAATTACTTGACAAGTCTCTAAGAAGTTCCAAACTTTCACCCATCTTCCTGTCTTGAGCCCTCCAAACTCTTCCTACTTCTGCCTGTTGCACAGTTCCAAAACTGCTTCCTCATTTTCAGGCATCTTCATAGCAACACTCCACTCTCAATACCAATTTTCTGTCTTTATCCATTGTGCATTGCTATAAAGAAAAACCTGAGACTATGTAATTTATCATCAAAAATAGGTTTATGTAGCTTATGGTTCCACAGAATGTGCAAACATGGCATCTATGTCTGCTCAGCTTCTGATAAGGTCTCAGGAAGCTTACAATCATGATGGAAGGTGAAAAGGGAGCAAGTATGTCACACAACCTAAAAGAGCAAGAAAGAAGGGGGAGATCCCAGACAATTTTAAACAACCATATCTTGCATGAACTCATCGATGAGAACACTCTCATTACCATGAAGACAGCACCAAGTGATTCATGAGGAATCCACCCCCATGACCCAAACACCTTCCACAAAGCCCTACCTGCAACATCGGTGATCACATTTCAACATGAGTTTTGGAGGAGACAAAACGTTTAAACTGTATCACAACCTTAACAAACTTTAAGAAATTAAAACCAGCTATTTGTAAATAATTATAATTATAACCAAATGAACTTTACCCGAAACTATATCATTGATTTAAAATCTAAATCTATCAATACATTCACCACATTATCAGAATAAGTAATAAACAAAATACAAAAAGACTGTAACTGTCAAAAAATCAAATATAAAAATTGATCATTTTTGATGCCATTTGATTGAATTATTTGATACAATTCAATATTCATTGAGTTAAGAACTCTCAACAAACTAGAAACAGAAGAGAATGTCCTCATTCTATAAAAGGCATCTGAGAAAAATCTACAGAGGACATTATACTTAATGATGAAACATTTAATGACTTCTTACTGGGATCAAGAACAGACGTTTACTATTACTCCTGCTATTCAACATTGCACTGTATAATCTAACTAGTACAATAGTGCAAAACATAGATTAAACAAATATTGAAAAGATAGGAGTGAAATTATGTTTATTCATAGATGGTATTGTTGTCTATATGGAAAATCCTTAGTAATCTGGGAAGCAACTATTGTAACTAATGTTTGAATTTAGCAAGGTTTCAGGACACAAAATCATTAAATTAAAGTGAATTGCATTTCTATATTCTACCATTAAAATTGAAAATAACACTTAAAAGACTATTACACTTAAAATAATATAAAAAATATTTCATAGTTCTTAGAAATAAATTCAACCAAAAGTGTGCAATACCTCCATACCAAAAACCACATAGCATTGCTGAAAAACATTTTTAAAGACCTAAACAAACAGAGAATTGCAGCATGTTGATGAATCAGAACAGTCAGTATTTCTAAGGTGTCAGTTATTTCCCAAATCTATAAATTCAATGCAATCCCATAATCAAAGGTAGTCATTTTCTAGAAATTGTCAAACTGATACTATAATTTACATGAAAATTCAAAAGACATAGAATAGCCCAAATATTCTTAGAAAAAAAGAACAAAACTGATGGACTTTCATCATCTCACTTCAAGTCTTAGCATAAAGCTTCAATAATAAAGATAGTGTGCTTTTGGCTTAATGACAGTCAAGGATATCAGTGGAAGAGTTCAGAAACAGACCAATTCTTATATGGTCAAATAATTTTCCACAAAATGGCCAAAGTTATTTAATAGGGAAAAGGGAGTCTTTCTTTAAAAATGATGCTACAGCAACTGAATATTCACATGAAAAAATTAAAAATAAACCATGAACTCTTCTGTTAGTCTGTTTGTGTTACTATAAATGAATACCTGAGACTGGGTAATTTATAAAGAAAATAGGTTTATTTGGCTCACAGGTCTACAGGCTGTATGATAACTACAGTGCCAGCATCTGTTTCCGGGGAAGGCCTCAGGCTGCTTACCCTCATGATGGAAGGCAAAGGGGTAACAACATGTACAGAGATCACATGGTAAGAGTGGAGCAAGAGAGCAAGTAGAGAGATGCCAGGCTCTTTTTAACAACCAGTTCTTGTGGGAATTAATAGAGTGAGAAACCACTCACCCCCTTAAGGAAAGGCATTAATCTATTGATGAGCAATTTATGTTCACAACCCAAATACCTCTCATTAGGCCTCATTTCCAACATTGGGCCTCAAATTTCAATCTGAGATATGAAGAGGACAAATATCCAACCTATAACAACTCTATACCATAAACAAAAATTGTTTTGAGATGAACCATAAACCTAAATATAAGTGTTGAAAGTATAAAGTCTCTAGAATAAAACATAGAACGTTATTTTTGTAGCCTGGAGTCAGGCAAACATTTCTTAAATACAACACAGAAAGCAATAACCATAAAAAACAAAAATTTATACACTAGATTCATCAAAATTTAAAGTATCTGCTCATCAAAAATAATTAAGAAAAAGAATAGGTAAGCTTCATGCTGGTAGAAAATGTGATACAATATTTTTGACACAGGTTTTCTTTTCATGACATGTAAATAACTTCTACAATTCAATAACAAGAGGACAAACAACTCTACAAAAATGAGAAAAACTTGAACAGAAAACAGCCTCCCAAGGAAAAACATAGAAGCATTCAACATAATTAGCTCTCAGAAAAATGCAAATTAGAACCATCAGAAGATACCAGTACACACTTACTGAAAAAGCAAAAATACCCACAAGTCAATCACTGGGGGACATGGAGCAATCAGAACTCTCATACACTACACTGAAACTTTAAAATAGTACCACCACATTGAAAAACAGTTTGTTTCTTATTAAGTCAAACATACACCCACCCTATGATCCAGCATTTTCACACCTAGATATTCTTCCAAAAAGAATGAAAACAAATGTCCACAAAAAAACTTGTTAAAGAATGTTCATAGTGTATCCATTCATAATAGCAAAAATCTCGTAAGCAACCCAGATGTCCATCAACAGGAGAATTAACAAATAAATTGTGGTATATTAATAAAAGGAGTCCTACTCAGCAATAAAAATAAATGTATTACCGATACATACAACAACATGGAGTTATGTCAAGCAAAAAAGTCAGGCATTAAAGAGTACACATACTATGTGAGTCTATTAGAAATTCTAAAACAAGCAAGACTATAGTGGAAAATTCATAAAAGTGTTGCCTTTTGGGTGCAGAGGTCATTGACTGAGAAAGAATTTTCTAGGTTGACAAAAATGTTCTATATCTTGATGAGTATTATGATCTGAATGTTGGTGTGCCCCACTCCCAAATTTATATGTTGAAATTTATTCCCCAATGTGTGAGTATTAGGATGTTAGGGCTTTGGGAGGTAACTAGGCCATGAGAGAAGAGCACTCATCAATAGATTGTGCTCTTATAAAAGAGGTTAAAGAGGGAGAGTCCTAGCCTCTTGGGTCCTTTCGGCCACATGAGAACACAGCAAGAGGTGCCATCTATGAAGCAGAGAGTGAGCGTTCACCAGACATCAGTTCCACTGGTGCCTTGATCTTGGACTTCCCAGCCTCCAGAACTGTGAGAAATAAATTCCTATTATTTATAAATTACTCAATGTAAGGTATTTTGTTATAGCAGCCTGAATGGACTAAGACAATAGGGATGGTGGTTACACTGGTGTATGTATCTGGGAAAACATTGAATGGCACATTTAAGATTTGTGTATTTTAATATATATATATATTTTAAATTAAAACTGAAAACAAAAGCAATATTGGAAATAAAAGACAGTTTCACAGAGAAAAAGATGTAAACACATGCCACAGACATGAAAACAAAAACTATCAATACAAGAAGGAATATAAAAAAGAATTCTACATATAATTTAATAAAAATCTCTTCTGAAAGTTAAGGTAAGGAATTGGATTTTGATAGATAAGTTCTTAAAGATAAGTTTGAATATCATTTATAACAAAAAATTTCATACCATTTTTATTAGAGATATATGGGTCTTTTCATAGTATATTGTATTGGAACAAATTCTAGGTATTCACAGATGTATAGTCATTGCACTAAGAAATTCAAGAAAACAATTTATTCCAATTATATCTCGCTAATTTGCCAGCAAAAATGACTAATTTTTCAACCTGGTGCTTCCCAAGGGAGGTCTAACTTGGCTGTAAATTTTTAAATTTTATTTTATTATTCTGTTGGCTGCTCCTGGACTTCACTGTGAAAGGTATTTGCTTGCAAACATATTAAAGTATGAAAAATATCCAGAGACAGTAGCCTAATATATTTTCACACATTTACCTATTATCTCAAGAAATAGCATCTGCTTCAATTATACTAATAAAATGATTCTGTAACTCATAATGGATTCTGATATGCTATTTTCTGCTTATTGAAAATAAAAACATAGCAAATTATGTTAATTTCAAACAAATTTGCAACCAATGTCTTTCATTTATGAAAAGAGCAGCTAGCTACCTTGTTCACTGATACAGGCAGTATCTTTCTCACTTGCTCTCACCATTCTTCTAATGATTTCAGGGCTAAGGAAAATGATTAGAATACTACCCACAAAATAATCATAGTGATATTTTTACATATAGTGCATCTTGAATGGTAAAATAACCAAAAATTTTCTACTTTATTAATAGAATTACCTACTTCTACATGACCAAACTTCTGCTTGACCTTGTTTTACATAGTTGTCTAATATACTATTTTCATCACTTATTTCTCGCAGACATCAGCAAAGACATCTGCAAAGGCTTGAAGCCATTCTCCTTTTTAGGAAATTGGTCAGAAATGATTCAACGTACCATCCCTCTCTCATTGCTAGTTATATATGGGTCTTTTCTGTGAGCCATGCCAAGCATAAATCCAAAACCACAGGTATCACCATAGATTTTACATTACTTATGCTGACTTTCTAGTAGCCATTGGGAATACCATAAAAACTAATATGCCTAAGTGGGTTTAACCTCTCAAGAAAAGCTTCTCTGCATTTTCCTGCAACAAGGCCTCCAGGCTACTTTGAGTTTAATTCAGTTCAATTACTGAGTCTCCAGCTCCACGGAGATTCCTGGCCAACCCCGATAAACAGATTTTCTCAGGTTGCCTCACACCCAAGCCCTGTAGTCTCTTTGCTCACAGTTACATAAAAATTGTGTTGTTGTATATAATCATCAATCACCTTGAGCAAAATAAATAAATTGGAGGAGCATTCTTGGGACTGGAAAAGAATAGTGAGCCTTAGGGAGAAGAGAATTGGTTGAGTCTATTCCTGCCTCAGATTTAAACTAAAATCCATTACATCCATCACCAGAGGTTCATTCCACTTTGGTGCCTGCCTACCTGTGCAAGATATTACTGCAAAGTAATATCTTTATAATTCTTTTTCTTACATTAAATTTCAGCCAAGTTGAACATCTTCGGCTTCTTCTAGAATATAGTGTACTTTCTTGAATCTGTGCCTTTGTTCTACTACTCTCTCTTACAACTATTTTTCCCCACATACATCCACACACTTACGTTCCCCTATTGTACTGAAACATTTCCTATCTATACCTTGATCTCACATTAGTTCCTTTTTGCTTTTTTTATAATTTTTAATTTTTGTGGATACATAGTAGATACATATATTTATGAGGTACCTGAGATGGTTTGATACAGGCATAAAATGCATAATATTCACATCATGGTAAATGGGGTATCCATCACCTCAAGCATTTATCCTTTCTTAGCATTACAAACAATTCAATTATACTCATTTAGTTATTTTATATATTTTTAATTTAACTTTTATTTTAAGTTGAGGGGTATATGTGCAGGTTTGTTATACAGATAAACTTGTGTCATAGGGGTTTGCTGTACAGATTATTTCATCACCCAGGTATTAAGCCTAATACCCATTAGTTATTTTTCCTGATCCTCTCCCTCCTCCCACTCTTTACCCTTTGATTGGGTCCAGTGTCTGTTCCCCTCTATGTGTCCATGTGTTCTCATCATTTAGCTCCCACTTATAAGTGAGAACATGTAGTATTTTGGTTTCTGTTCCTGCATTAGTTGGCTAAGGATAATGGCCTCCAACTCCATCCATGTTCCTACAAAGTACATGATCTTGTTCTTTTTTATGGCTGTATAGTATTCCATGGTGTATATGTACCACATTTTCTTTATCCAGTCTATGATTGACAGGTATTTAGGTTGATTCCATATCTTTGCTATTATGAATAGTGCTGTAATGAACACATATGTGCATGTCTGTATGACAGAATTGACTTATATTCTTTTAGGTATGTAACCAGTAATGGGATTGCTGGGTCAAATGATATTTCTATTTTTAGGTCTTTGAGGAATCACCACACTGTTTTCCATAATGGTTTAACTAATTTACACTCCCACCAACAGTATTTAAGTGTTCCTTTTTCTCCACAACCTCACCAGTATGTTATATTTTTACTTTCAATAGCCATTCTGACTGGTGTAACATAGTATCTCATTGTGGTTTTCATTTACATTTCTCTAACAATCAGTGATGTTGAGCTTCATTTCATATGTCTGTTGGTCATATGTATGTCTTCTTTTGAAAAGTGTCTGTTCAGGTCCTTTGCCCACTTTTTTAAAGAGGTTTTTCTCTTGTAAATTTGTTTATGTTCCTTACAGATGCCAGATATTACACCTTTATCAAACGCAGAGTTTGCAAAAATTTGCCCCCATTCTGTAGATTGTCAGTCTACTCTGTTGATAGTTTCTTTTGCTGTGCAGAAGTTCTTTAGTTTAATTAGATCCCATTTGTCAATTTTTGCTTTTGTTGCAAATACTTTTGGTATCTTTTATCATGAAATTTTTGCCCATTTCTGTGTCCAGAATAGTATTTCCTAAGTTGTCTTCTGGGGTTTTTGTACTTTTGGATGTTACATTTAAGTCTCTAATCCATCGTGAGTTAATTTTTGTATGTGGTGTAAGGAAGGGGTCCAGTTTCTATCTTCTGCATATGGCTAGCCAGTTATCCCAGCACTATTTATTGAATAGGGAGTGCTTTCCCCATTGCTTGTTTTTGTCAGTTTTGTCAAAGATCAGATAGTTGTAGATGTGCAGCATTATTTCTGGGCTCTCTATTCTGTTCCATTGGTCTATATGTCTGTTTTTGTTCCAGTACCGTGCTGCCATGCTATTTTGTTTACTGTAGCCCAGTAGTGTAGCTTGAAGTGGGGTAGTGTGATGCCTATAACTTTGTTCTTTTTGCTTAAGACTGCCTTGACTATTTGGGCTCTTTTTTGGTTCCATATGAATTTTAAAACAGTTTTTTCTAGTTATTGGTAGTTTATTAGGAAGAGCATTGAATCTATACATTGCTTTGGGCAGTGTGGCCATTTTAATGGTACTGATTCTTCCTATCCATAAGCATGTAATGTTTTTCCATTTGTTTGTGTCTTCTCTGGTTTCTTTCAGTAGTGTTTTTCAGTTCTCCTTGTAGAGATATTTCACCTCCCTGGTTAGCTGCATTCCTAAGTGTTTCACTCTTTTGTGTGATGATTGTGAATGGGATTGCATTTCTGATTTGGCTCTTGGCTGGACTGTTTTTGGTGTATAGGAATGCTAGTAATTTTTTTGTGTTGATTTTGTATCCTGATACTTTACTGAAGTTATTTATCAGCCTAAGAACCTTTTGGGGCCAGACTAAAAAGTTTTCTAGATATATCTGCAAACAGGGATAGTTTGACTTCTGCTTTTCCTATTTGAGTACCCTTTATTTCTTTCTCTTGTCTGATTGCTCTGGCCAGAACTTTCAGCACTATATTGAATATGAGTAGTGACAGAGGGCATCCTTTTTTTGTGCCAATTTTCAAGGGGGAATGCTTCCAGATTTTGTTCATTCAGTATGATGTTGGTTGTGAGTTTGTTATAGATGGCCATTATCATTTTGAGGTGTGTTCCTTCAATGCCTAGTTTATTAAGAGTTTTTAACATGAAAGGGTGTTAAATTTTAACAAAAGCCTTTTCTGCATCTATTGAGATAATCATGTTTTTTTTGTCTTTAGTTCTGTTTATATGATGAATCTCATTTGTTGCTTTGTACATGTTGAACCAATGTTACATCCCTGGGATAAAGCCTACGTGATCATGAAGGATAAGGTTTTTGATTTGCTGCTGGATTTGATTTGCCAGTATTTTGTTGAGGATTTTTGTGTTGATGTTCATCAAGGGTATAGGCCTGAAGTTTTGTGGGGATTTCATGCTGTGTCTCTGCCAAGTTTTGGTGTCAGGATGATGCTGGTCACATAGGAAGAGTTATAGAGGAGTCCTACTCCTCAAATTTTTGGAAAGTTTCAGCAGGAATAGTACCAGCTCCTCTTTGTCTATCTCATCCTGAGCTTTTTCTGTTTGGTAGGCTATATGTTTGGTAAGCTGATTCAATTTTGAAGCTCATTATTGCAATGTTCAGGAATTCAATTTCTTCTTGGCTCAGGCTTGGGAGAGTGTATGTGTCCAGGAGTTTATTCATTTCTTCTAGATTTTCTAGTTTATGTGCATAAGGGTATTCATAATATTCTCTGATGATTATTTGTATTTCTGTTGGGTCAGTGGTAATATCTCCTTTGTAATTTCCAATAGTGTTTATTTGGTTTTTCTCTTTTTTCTTCTTTATTATTCTATCTAGCAGTCTGTTTCATTAGTTTTCTCAAAAAACAAACTTCTGAATTTGTTGACTTTTTGAATGGTTTTTCATGTCTCAATCTCCTTCTCAGTTCTACTTTTAGTTATTTCTTGTCTGCTAGCTTTGGGATTTGTTTGCACTTGGTTCTCTAGTTCTTTTAGTTGTGATGTTAGATTAACTTGAGATTTTTCTAATTTTTTTTACTGTGAGCATGTAGTGCTACAAAAACCCTCTTAACACTGCTGTAGTTGCATCCCAGAGATTCTGGTATGTTGTATCTTCGTTCTTATTAGTTTCAGAGAACTTCTTGATTTTGCCTTAATTACATTATTTACCCAAAACTCATTTGGAGAAGACTATTCAATTTCCATTTAATTGTATGGTTTTGAGTGAATTTCTTAGTCCTGATTTTTAAGACTAAGAAATTTGATTGCCCTGTGGTTTGACAGAGTGCTTGTTATAATTTCAGTTATTTTATATTTGCTGAGGAGTGTTTTATACGTAGTTATGTGATTGACCTTAGCGTGTGTGCTATGTGGTATTGAGAAGAATGTATATTCTATTGTTTTAGGGCAGAGAGCTCTGTAGGTGTCTATTACACTCATTTGATCCAGTGTTGAGTTCAGGTCCTGAATATCTTTCTTAATTTACTGCCTTGATAATCTGTCTAATACTGTCAGTTGAGTGTTAAAGTCTCCCAGTACTTTTGTATGGGAGTCAAAGTCTCTTTGAAAGTCTCTAAGAACTTGCTTTATAAATCCGGGGTGCTCCTGTGTTGAGTGCATATTTAGTCAGGATAATTAGCTCTTCTTGTTGAATTAAACTCTTTACCATTATGAAATGCCCTTCTTTGTCTTTTTTGATCTTTGTTTGTTTAAAGTCTGTCTTATCTGAAATTAGGATTGCAACTGTTTTCCATTTGGTTGATAGATTTTTCTCCCTCTATTTTGAACCTATAGGTGTCATTGCATGTAAGACTGGTCTCTTGAAGACAGCATACCAATAGATCTTGGTTCTTTATCCAGCTTTCCACCCTCTGCCTTATAATTGGGGCATTTAGCCTAGTTGCATTTGAGGTTAGTATCGATATGTGTGTATTTGATTCTGTAATCATGATATTAGCTAGTTATTATGCAGAATTGTTGTGTGGTTGCTTTATAGTGTCACTGGTCTCTGTACTTAAGTGTTTTTGTAGTGGTTGGTAATGATCTTTCTCTTCTATATTTAGTGCTTCCTTCAAAAGCTTTCGTAAGGCAGGTCTGGTGGTAATGAATTCCTTCAGCATTTACTTGTCTGAAAAGGGACCTTATTTCTCCTTTGGTTATGGACCTTGGTCTGATTGGATATGAAATTCTTGGTTGTAATTTCTTTCTTTAAAGAATGTTGAATATTGGCCCCAAGTATCTTCTGGCTTGCAGGGTTTCTGCTGAGAGATCTGCTATTGGTCTGATGGCCGTCCCTTTGTAGGTAACCTGCCCTTTCTCTCTAGCTGCCTTATCATTTTTTCATTCATTTTGACCTTAGAGAATCTGAAGATTATGTGTATTGAGGATGATCTTCTTACGAAGTATCTTACTGGGGTTCTCTGAATTTCCTGAATTTGAATGTTGACCTCTTCAGCTAGGTTAGGGAAGTTCTCATGGATGATAAACTGAAAGATTTTGTTTCTTATGAAGGTTTTTTTCCCCCCATGTAAGTAGTTGTTTTCTACGTAAATAGTTGGTGTCTTTGTGGAGGGGATAATTGGTGGAGACTTCTGTCATCTTGCTCCAACTCTCCTCATTTACTTATTTTAAAATTTACAATCAATAATTGTTGACTGTATTCACCCTCTTGTGCTATCAAATACTAGAGGTTATAAGTTCTACCTAATATATATGTTTTTATCCATTAATTATGTCTGCTTTCCTCCACTACCTTTCCCAGTCTCTGGTAACCATCATTCTACTCTCCATCTCCATGAGTTCAATTATTTCAATTTTAGCTCCCATGAATAAGTAAGAACATGTGAAGTTTCTCTTTCTGTGCCTGGCTCATTTCACTTAACACAATGACCTACAGTTCTATCCATGTTGTGCAAATGTCAGGATCTCATTCTTTTTTATGGATGAATAGTACACCATTTTGTATATATATTTCACATTTTCTTTATCTGTTTGTCTGTTGGTGGACATTTAGGTTGCTTCCAAATCTTGGCTACTGTGAATAGTGCTACAAGAAACATGGGAGTGCAGATATCTCTTTAATGTATTGATTGTCTTACTTTTGAGTATACACCTAGCAGTGAGACTGCTGGATAATATGATATATCTATTTTTAGTCTTTTGAGAAACCACCAAATTGTTTTCCACAGTGGTTATACTAATTTACATTTCTACCAACAGTGTATGAAGATTTCTTTTTCTCTACATCCTCACCAGCATTTGTTATTTCCTGTCGTTTGGATATAAGCCATTTTAACTGGGGTGTTCTTGGTGCCTTTGTCAAAAATAAGGTCACTGTAGGGGTGTGGATTGCTTTCTGGTCCTCTATTCTCTTTCATTGTACTATGCATCTGTTTTATGCCAGTACCATGCTTTTTTGGTTACTATAACTCTATAGTATAATTTGAAGTAAGGTAATGGGATTCCTCCAGTTTTATTCTTTTTGCTCAAGAAAGTTTTGGTTATTCTAAATATTTTGTGGTTTTATATAAATCTTAAGATTGGGTTTTTTCATGTCAGTATAAAAATGTCATTGGCATTTTGATAGGGATTACATTGACTCTGTAAGTTGTTTCAGGCAGTATGGACATTTTAACAATATTGATTCTTCCAATCTGTGAACATTAAACATCATTCCTTTTTGTGTGTCCACTTCCATTTCTTTAATCAATGTTTTATAGTTTTTGTTGGAAAGATCTTTCACTTCTTTGGTGAAGTTTAGTTCTAGCTATTTTATTTTATTTGTACATATTGTAAACAGGATTACTTTCTTGATTTCTTTTTCAGATTGTTCACTTTTGCCATATGAAAATGTTGCTAATTTTCTATGTTGATTTTGTATCCTGCAACTTTACTGAATTTGCTTATCAGTTCTAATAGTCTTTTGTTTTTTAGAAAGAGTCTCACTCTGTTGCCCAGGCTGAAGTGTAGTGGCACGATCTTGGCTCATTGCAAGCTCCACCTCCCGGGTTCATGCCATTCTCCAGCCTCAGCCTCCTGAGTAGCTGGGACTACAGGTGTCCACCACCACGCCCAGCTAATTTTTTGTATTTTTAGTAAAGACAGGGTTTCACTGTGTTAGCCAGGATGCTCTTGATCTCCTGACCTTGTGAGCTACCCACCTCCACCTCCCAAAGTGCTGGAATTACAGGCGTGAGCCACAGCGCCTGGCCATAGTGGGGTTTTTTTTTTTGTTGTTGTTGTTGTTGTTGTTCGTTTGTTTGTTTGTTTGTTTGTTTTTTTGAGTTTTTATGTCTTTCCAATTATAAGATTATATTATCTGCAAACAAGAATGCCTTTGACTTCTTTATTTCCAAATGGTTCCCCTTTATTTTTTTCCTTTTTCTGATTGCTCCAGCTAGGACTTCACATACTATATTGAAGAGCAATGGTGAAAGTGGACATCCTTGTTATGTTCCAGATCTTAGATAAAAGGATTTCAGTTTTTCCCTATTCAGTAATACTAACTGTTTGTCTGCCAAAGATGGCTTTTATTTAGTTGAGATACAGACCTTTTATATCAAGTTTTTTTAGGGTTTTTATCTTGTAGGAATATTGAACTTTATCAAATGTTTTTTCAGTCTCAATTGAAATGATTATATGATATTTATCCTTCATTCTGATGTGATATATCACATTGATTGATTTGCACATGTTGAACCATCATTGCATCCCAGGGATAAATCTCACTTGGTTATAATGAATGATACATATTTTTTTTCTTTTTGAGACAGGGTCTTACTCTGTTACCTAGGCTGGAGTGCAGGACACAATTACAACTCACTGAAGCTTCAACCTTTTGAGCGCAAGTGATCTCCTTCCTCAGCAAAGGCACATAACACCATGCCCAGCTTTTTTTTTTTTTTTTTTTTTTAAGGAAAAGCAAGGTCTCAGTTTGTTGCCTAGGCTGGTCTTGAACTCCCGGGCTCAAGCAATCCTCTAGCCTTGGACTCCCAAAGTGGTAGGACTAGTCATGAGCCACCTTGCCTGGCCAAATGATCTTTCTAATGGGTTGTTTAATTCAGTTTGCTAACATTTTCTTGAGTACTTCTGCATCAATGTTCATTAAGCAAATTTGTCTGTAGCTGTTTGTTTGTTTTGTTTTGTTTGTTTGTTATGTCTTTGGTTCTGGTATCAGGGTGATACTGGCCTCACAGAATTAGTTTAGAAGCATTCCCTCCTCCTCTATTTATCAGAAGTTTGAGTAAGATTGCTGTTAGTTCTTCTTTAAATGTTTAGTAAAATTCAGCAGTGAAGCCATTAGGTCTGAGCTTTTCTTTGCTGGGAGACTTTTTGTTATGACTTTAATCTAATTACTTGTTATTGGTCTGTTCAGGTTTTGGACATTTTCATGGTAAAATCTTGATAGGCTTTATATAGGAATTTATCCATTTTTTTCTAGGTTTTCCAATTTATTGGCATATAGTTGCTCATAGCAGCCTCCGATAAAATTTCTGTACTAACAGTTGTAGTGTCTCCTTTTTATCCCTGATTTTATTTATTTGAGTCTTTTCTTGTTTTTTCTTAGTATACTAAAGGTTTGTTAGTTTAATTTATCTTTTCAAAAATCCAACTTTTGTTTTATTGATCTTTTGTACTGGTTTCTCCATTTCAATTTGATTTATTTCTGCTCTGATCTCGTATTATTTCTTTTCTTCTACAAATTTTGGGTTTAGTTTGCTCTTGATTTTTTAGTTCCATAAGATCCAACATTAAGTTGTTTATTTGACATTTTTCTACTTTTTTGATGTAGATGCTTTAGCTATAAACTTCCCTCTTAGTGCTGCTTTCACTGTATCCATTGGTTTTGGTATGTTATATTTCATTGTCATTTGTTTCAAGAGCATATTGGTTTTTTTTTTTTTTAATTTATTTATTATTATTATACTTTAAGTTGTAGGGTACATGTGCATAACGTGCAGGTTTGTTACATATGTATACTTGTGCCATGTTGGTGTGCTGCACCCATCAACTCGTCATTTACATCAGGTATAACTCCCAATGCAATCCCTCCCCCCTCCCCCCTCCCCATGATAGGCCCCGGTGTGTGATGTTCCCCTTCCCGAGTCCAAGTGATCTCATTGTTCAGTTCCCACCTATGAGTGAGAACATGCAGTGTTTGGTTTTCTGTTCTTGTGATAGTTTGCTAAGAATGATGGTTTCCAGCTGCATCCATGTCCCTACAAAGGACACAAACTCATCCTTTTTTATGGCTGCATAGTATTCCATGGTGTATATGTGCCACATTTTCTTAATCCAATCTGTCACTGATGGACATTTGGGTTGATTCCAAGTCTTAGACCATATGTTGAGCCACAAAATTTTCTTAAAAATTTTTAAAAAACATTAAAATTATTTCAAGTATATTCCCTGAACACAATGGAATAAAGCTATAAATTAATAACAAGAGAAATTTGGGAAACTACACAAACACACTGAAGTTAAACAAGAGCATATTGTTTTTAGATTTGTGCTTTTAGATTTGAGGTTACCATAAGACTTGCAATACTATCTTATAACCCATTATTTTAAACTGATGATGACTTATTGTGGATTACATAAACAAACATGCAAAATGAAAACTAATAAATACACTTTAACTTTATCTTCTCACTTTTTAACTTTTTGTTGTTTCTGTTTATGTCTGATCCTGTCTATATCTTGAAAAGTTGTAGTTATTATCTTCATTGGTTCATCTTTTAGTCTTTCTACTCAAAATATGAGTAGTTTACACACCACAATTACCATGTTATACTATTCTGCGTTTTTCTGTTTACTTGTACCAGTGAGTTTTTCACTTCAGATTATTTTTTATTGCTCATTAACATCCTTTTCTTTCAGACTGAAGAACTTCCTTTAGTATATCTTGTAGGATAGGTCTGATGTTGATAAAAATCCCTCCACTTTTGTTTGTCTGGGAAAGTCTTTATTCCTCCTTCATGTTAGAAGGATATTTTTACTGGATGTCCTATTCTAGGGTGACCATTCTTCACCTTCAGCACTTGAAATATGTCATGCCATTCTCTCCTGGCCTGTAAGGTTTCCACTGAAAAGTCTGCTGCCAGACATATCGGCGCTCAATGTATGTTATTTGTTTCTTTTATCTTACTGCTTTTGGGATCCTTTCTTTATCCTTAAACTTTGGGAGTTTGATTATGACATGTCACAAAGTAGTTTTATTTGGGTTAAAGCTGCTTTGGGGTTCCATAACCTTCTCTTGTACTTGAATATCAATACCTTTTTCTAGGTTTGAGAAGTTCTCTGTTATTATTCCTTTGAATACAGCTTCTACACCTGTGTCTTTCTCTTACCTCCTCTCTAAGACCAGTAACTCTTAGATTTGCCCTTTTGAGGCTGTTTTTTAGATCTTATTCATGTGCTTCGTTGTTTATTTATTTTTGTCTCCTCTGTGTATTTTCAAATAGGTTGTCTTCAAGCTCACTGTTTCTTCTTCTGCTTGATCAATTTTGCTATTAAAGGACTCTGATGCACTATTCGGTAGTGAAATTGCATTTTTCCACTCCAGAATTTCTGCTTGGTTCTTCCAAATTATTATAATCTCTTTGGTTAAATTTAGCTAATAGGATTATAAATTCATTCTCTGTGTTATCTTGAATTTTGTTGTGTTTCCTCAATATAGTTATTTTGAATTCTCTGTCTAAAACATCACCTGTCTCTGTCTCTCCAGAACTGGTACCCCCTAAATAAGGTACCATAGCTGGTACCTTGTTTAGTTTATTTGATGAGGTCATGTTTTCCTGGGTGGTCTTGATGCTTGTGGATGTTTGCCAGTGTCTGGGCATTGAAGAGTTAAGTATTTATTGTAGTCTTCACAGTTAGGCCTTTTTGTACCTGTCCTTGGGAAGAGTTTCCAAATATTCAGAGGGACTTGGGTATTTTAATCTAAGTTTTGGTATCTGCAGTCGTATCTGTATTGGAGGGTACACCAAGTTCAGTAATGCTGTGGCTCTTGCAGACTTGTAGAGTTACCATCTTGGTGGTCTTAAATACCTTCCTGAATAATTCTCTGAATTACTAGGCAGAGAATCTTGTTCTCTTCCCTTACTTTTCTCCGAACAAATCGAGTATCTCTCTCTCTCTCTCTCTCTCTCTCTCTCTCTCTCTGTGTGTGTGTGTGTGTGTGTGTGTATGTGTGTGTGTGTGTGCTGAGCTGTCTAGAGCTGGGAGAGGGATGACACAAGCACCTCTGTGATTACTGTGACTGGGACTAGGTCTGACTTGAAGCTAGCACAGTACTGGGTGTCACCACTGCCTGGCTACTGCCTATGTTCATTCCAGTTCCTAGGGCTCTACAATTAGCATGTGACAAAGCCAGCCAGGCTTATGTCCTTCCCTTCAGGGCAGTGAGTTCCCCTGATTTCAGGTGGTTCCAGAAATGCCATCCAGGAGCCAGGGCCTGGAGTCAGAAACCTTAGTAATCTATCTAGTGCTCTATTCTACTTCATCCCAGCTGGTACCCAAGCCACTGGACAAAGGCTTTCCAAATATTCCCTCCACTTCAAGGAGGAAAGGAGTCTCTGCCAATAGCCATCACTGCCCCAGGGCCATGGCAAATATTGCCTGGCTAGCCGATGTTCACTCAATGTCCAAGGGTTCTTTAGTCAGCTTATGGTGAATGCTGCCAGACCTGGGGCTCTCCCTTCATGGAAGTAGGCTCCTCTTTGGCCCAAGGCAGATCCAGAAATGCCATTCAAGACTCAAGTCCTGGAATAGGGGACCCCAAGAGCCTGCTTGGTGCTCTACCCCACTGTGGCCAATCTGGTACCTAAGCTGCAAAACAAATTCCCCTTCGCTCTTCCCTCTCCTTTCCTCAAGCAGATGTCTCTCTATGTAGCCACCACTGCTGGGAATACGCTGGGTCACACCTGAAGCTAGCACATCTCTGAGTCTCACCTAAGGCCCATGGTGAGTACTGCCTGGGTATCACTGCTGGTTATTCAGGGCTCAAGGAACTCTTTAGTCAGCAGGTGATGGATTCTTCCATGTCTGGATCCTTCCCTTCAAGGCAGGATGTTCCCTTCTGGCCCAGGGTGTGTCTAGAAACATCATCCAGGAGCTGGGTCCTGAAGTGGAGGCTTCATGACTCTTCTCAGTACCCTGTCCTATTGTGGCTGAGCTGGTATCTAAGTTGCAAGGCAAAGTCCTCCTTAGTCTTCCCTCTCAACTTCTTCAAGTGGAGAGGTATCTGTACCAGAGCTGTGAGCTCTGCTGCCTGGGGCTATGGGAGGGCTGGAGTAAACACTCCCTTGACCACTCCAGATAGTGTCTCACTAGGTCATATGTCCCTCAAGTCCACTGGCTCAGAGCCCAGCACAGCACCAAAACTTGCCCAAAAATTTTAGTCCTTGTGGCCTAGATTGCCTTACAAGTTTATTTAGGACCCCAGAGCCCTTAAGCCTACAGTGGAGAGGCCTGCCAGAACTCAGGTTCCAACCACTGGGATAGGCAATTCCCCTCTGGCTAGAGCTGTTCTAAATGCTCCCTCAGTGGATGCCAGCTGAATTCTGCCAAGTGTTGCTTTCTGCTGTGACAAGGCAGCACTGACTTTCAATGCACAGTCCCACAGATCCTATACTCTCCCTCCCTGAAGCACACAGATTCTTTCTCCACACCATGTGGCTGCTGCTGGGAGCTAAGGGGGTGGGGGGGTGGTATTAGCAATTTAAGACGGTCTTTCCTACCCTCTTCTGTACCTCTTTCAGTGATATGAAGTTAAAATCAGGTACTATGATCACTCATCTGATTTTTGGTTCTTATGAAGGTGTTTCTTGTGTGGATAGTTGTTCAATTTGGTGTTCTGGCAGGAAGGATAATTAATGAAGGCTTCTAATCAACCATTTTGTTCCTTCTCCTGTCTCATTGCAATTTTTCAAATAATTATTCCTTAATGTTCCCAGATTCTCCTTAATTGACATTTCTAGGGGCTTCCATATTCCCTCTACTCCTCCAAAAATTAATAAATAAATGAAGCCCTAGGAAGTAAAAAAAGAGACAATACAAAATATTTTATATATATACAGTAAACATGAAATAGAACCATTATAAAGTCAGCTTATAATATTATAAAAACAGGATGAATCCATGCTAACAAAGTTAGGTCTGTTCTACATGGTTTAAAAATTGAGAGATATCAAATAAAAACATAGATTTCTGGCTTCTCTTTAAAAATATTTCTGGCAATACTATACCTACGTTTTAACATGCCAAAAATTATCTGGGGCTGGGGAGCAGCTAATCCCTTTGAGAAAGTCTGTGGGCTCTGATTCACCACTCCTGGTCACTGCCTGCAACACTTACATGTGTTGCCTACTACACCTCTGTCAGCGTGTGAATTTACAGCCTTGTATAGACCAAGGTTAAAACTTTAATCTCTATGTTTATGTTGGTAATATGAGGTCAAAGATGAAACAAAAAGGAAGAAGGATTTGTGTTCTGAGATTTTTAAAAGCAGAAGAAGAAGAAGACTATAAGAAAGAATATATATCCAGTTTTTCTGTTTCAGTAGCTTTACTTAAGACTAGTTTGCAAATGGCTTTGTCATGATCAGATAGGAAAGGAATGTGAAATGGTTAATAACATGCATTAAATTAAAACTCTTTGTTTATCTAGGTAGCCTGGTACCTGACTATAGACGGTAACTGAATAACAATGTCGTAGAGCTAAATTTCCAATGCAAAGACATCATTCAAAGACGTGCTTCAGGTGCTACAGTTTGATGCTCTACACTGCCCTGTCAACAAAATGGGTGGTTCACTTATGCTCAGGCAAATAGGAACACATGAGCCCTGTGTGGAAATCCAAAAGGAATGGTCCATAAGAAAGCAATTCCTGTATTTGATCATAGACTATTGTCCCTCTCAAAGCCAGTGTATTCTTTAGCGTATGAGCTCATCTCTGGAGACTAGTAAAAATACATCATTTCTAGTAAATACAAATTTTTACTTTAGTATTATAAGAAAATGGGGACACTTTAGACCATAAAAAAGGGACATTTTAGACCATTTTATGCTTTGGGGAAAAAGACTTTTAAACGTGACATGTCATCCAAAAAAATAAATAGCTTCATAAAACTGCCCTAGGGAACATGAAAAAGTTGTAAGAACAAAATCTTCTGAGACATTAAATGACCCACAAAATGCAGTTATTGACTATAATATTTTGTTCTTCATAATACTTATAGAACCTCTAAAATATCCCTTTTAATATAGGTGAACAAAGCTACTACCACATCATATTAGCTTCCTAATGCCACTGTAACAAATTACCAGAAACTTCATGGCTTAAAACAACACACATTTATTATCTTACAACTCTGGAGGTCAGAAGTCCTAAAATTGAGATGTTTTCAAGGCTGTGTTCCTTCTGGATGCTCCAGAAGCAAATCCATTATCTTCTTCCACCCAGCTACTAGGGGCCATTTACATGCCTTAGCTCATGGCCTCTTCTTCCATCTTCAAAGCCAGCACCGTAGCATCTTCAAATCTCTCTCAGACTCTGACCCTCCCCTATCCCTCTTATAGTGTCTTGTGGTTACATTGGTCACCCCCAAAGATAATCCCAGATAACATCTCATCTCAAAGTTCTTAATTTAATTTCATCTGAAAAGTCCCTTTTTCATTGAAGGTAACATATTCACAGCTTCTGAGAGTCCGGAAATTGATATCTTTGGACAGCCATTACTTTGCTTACAAGACACATTGGTCTTGATTGGACTTGGAATATAAACCATGACAGCAAGGAATGTAATGAGAGTAAACAAAGTGCATTTAGGTAACTCTCAAAGTTGTTTCAGACAAAACTGAATCACGTAAAAACAGAACATTCTATTTTGCTGCAATTTTTTTTACCTTTAATCTACTAATGTATATTTGAAATGACTGTTTTTAGAAATATCTTTCTTTGAATGTTGCAGATGTGAATGAGATGAAATGAAAAGAATGAATACACACTTATTGATCATTGTACTAAGGTCATTGAACAACATAATCTCATCAAATAGTTAAGTATTTTAAATAATATAAAACACATGGAAGCTTTACCCAAGAAGAGACCTTATGTGTCTCTTATTTAATATGCTGATCTTATTTAATATGCTGTGCAGCTAAATGAAACCCTGGTGAGAGAAAGGGGCCTTCAGATATAGTAAAGATTGCACAATGTGTGTGTGTGTGTGTGTGTGTGTGTGTGTGTGTGTGTGTATGCATGCATAGTAACATAACATTCAGTAAGCACACACTATGTTCCAGGAACTTTTCTTAGCACTCTGTACATATTACTTGTTTAACCCTCACAATAACCCAATGGAGCAATTCCTACAATTATCCTTTTGCAGATTATTAAACTGAGGCACAAAGAAATGACCTAACCCAAATTTCCAACCTAGTAAGCAATGAAGCTTGGATTTAAACCCAGGTGTTCTGCCTTCAGAACTAAAAGTTAGAAAAGCCTAAAAGTTTCTTTTATCCATTTTGAGGAAATAAGTTTCCAGAAGGAAAGAAACTAGAAGAAAAGTGGAACTGTGGAAGTTCTCTCTGCAGATCGACGAGGTATATAGACTTTTACTAATTTTCTTCATATGAACCCACAAACCCAGAAGCAAGCATTATTATCTAAATTTGGAACTCTTCTACTTTGAAATTGATAGAGTTGGCCATGCACAGATTAATAATAATAATATTTTCTACATTTGCTGTTGAAACACAGATAAATGAAGAATGATCCTGGAAAAAAACTTTACAGACACACACACACACACAGAGCACAGAGTCCACAAGGTCACCGTCTTATTGAACTACATAGCGTGTTAAATACAATTACTACCTTCCCTTGGGCAAAGGCCCCATTTCTCCATATTATTTAAAATGCCTGAGTATATGATGAGATTATGTTGGTCAAACAGCATAGGACAATATTCAGTAAGTGTTTATTCATTTTAAAAATTTTATCTCATTCACACATGGAAGGTTCAAAGAAAGATGTTTCTGAGAACAGTTATTAAACATAAAGTAAAAGTAAAACAAAACTATTTATGTCTGAGAAAAAAATGTTGTCCATGAAATGCTTCCCACTAAAACCATTTGTTTCGCGTTCTCCTACTTATCTCAAGGATCCCATGACCAAGACACCTCATGCCTTCCAGAAGCTGACGGTGAAAGCTCACTAAGATTAAACGACTGGGAAATGTTAAATGAAAAAGTATCAGGCCTGAGACAAAGCTCCTTGACCTCAGCATGTTTGTCAGAGTGCCCAACTGATATAGTTTCCCTCTGTGCCCCCACCCAACTCTCATCTTGAATTATAATCCTTGTAATCTCCACATGTCAAGGGAGGGATCTGGTGGGAGGTGACTGGATCATGGGGGACATTTCCCTCATGCTGTTCTCATGACAGTGAGTGAGTTGTCGTGAGTTTTGATGGTTTCGTGTGTTTGACAGTTACTCCTTCACACACTCTCTCTCTCCTGCCACCTTATGAAGAAGGTGCCTGCTTCCCCTTCACATTCCATCCTGATTCTAAGTTTCCTGAGGCGCCCCCAGCCATGTGGAACTGTGAGTCAATTGAACTTCTTTCCTTTATAATTACCCAGTCTCAAGCATTTCTTTATAATAGTGTATAGGCCGGGCACGGTGGCTCATGCCTGTAATCCCAGCACTTTGGGAGGCTGAGGCAAGCGGATCAGGAGGTCAGGAGATGGAGACCATCCTGGCTAACACGGTGAAGCTCCATCTCTACTAAAAATACAAAAAAATTAGCCAGGTGTGGTGGCGGGTGCCTGTAGTCCCAGCTACTCTGGAGGCTGAGGTAGGAGAATGATGTGAACCTGGAGGCGGAGCTTACAGTGAGCTGAGATGGTGCCACTGCACCCCAGCCTGGGCGACAGAGCGAGACTCTGTCTCAAAAAACAATAGAGTGTAAATGGACTAATAAACCATCTATCACTTTCCACACAAACTTTCCTACCTGTACTTTGTATCCAAACCTTTGTCTTTTTAATCTCCTGAAAGAATAAGGAATTGTTGTTTCCAATAGAATGGCTTCTTCAGACAACTTTTATGATTAAAATTGATATTCTATGGTTGGTTATTGATAGCCCCATACCTTTCTGTCTAAGGCAAAGGATGAACACATGCATGCACATCCATATGTATCTGCCCAATGAGTTCACCTTGTCTATTGCCTAGACAGAGCCCATTTATCAAGACAGGGGAATTGCAATGGAGAAAGAGTAATTCACACAGAGCAGGCTGTGTGGGAGACTGGGAGTTCTATTGTTACTCAAATCAGTCTCCCTGAGCATGCAGGGATCAGAGTTTTTAAAGATAATTTGGTGGGTAGGGGCTTGGGAAGTGGGGAGTACTGATTGGTCAGGTTGGGGATGGAATCATAGTGGGTCGAAATTAGACTTTCTTAATATCTTCTGTTCCTGGGTGCAATGGCAGAACTGCTTGAGCCAAATTACCGGTCTAGGTGGTGTCAGCTGATCCGTCAAGTGTAAGGTCTGCAAAATCTGTCAAGCACTGATTTTAGGTGTTATAATAGTGATGTTATCCCCAGGAGCAATTTGGGGATGTTCAGACTCTAGGAGCCAGAGGCTGCATGACCCCTAAATTGTACTTTCTACTCTTACAGCTAATTTGTTAGTCCTGCAAAGGTAGACTGGACCCCAGGCAAGAAGGTGGTCTTTTTGGGAAAGGGCTGTTATCAGTTTTGTTCAGAGTCAAACCATGAACTGAATTCCTTCCCCAAGTTAATTCAGCCTACACACAGGAATGAACAAGGACAGCTTAAGGGTTAGAAGCAAGATGGAATCGATTAGGTCTGATCTCTCTCACTGTCATAATTTCCTCAGTTATAATTTTGCAAAGGCGGTTTCACATACACAAACACACACACACACACACACACTGTAAAGAAGAAACAATACAGAAAGAAAAGCTTACCTTAACAGTCCCAAATTTCAGTAACATAAAACTCATATTATCTAACAGAATAAATATAAAAATTCATGTAACATTTCTTACATTATAGGACAACATTTGAAACTGGAAGATGTTTTAGAGACTATCTTGACCACCCCTTGCATTTTCTTATTGAGGAAATTGAAATTCAGAGGGGAAAAAGTTTTCAAAAGAGTCGGGATAATGTTAGCCTGTGTCAGCACTAACATCTGACTAAACAAGTCAGATCACTGACACTGGCCCATGCTCACACTTGAATAATAATGATAATATAATGCCAATGAGACTAATTACTAATAAATTTGAGTATATTCTATGTGCTAGGCACTTCACATGCATTAGCTCATTTATATTTTCCAAATCTCTTGTGAGTTAGATTTTATTAGCATACCTACTTTACAGGTGAAGGAACTGCAGCGCAGACAGTTAGGCTTCACTAAGGCTGCATGTTTAGTTGACGGCAAAGCTGAGTTTAGAAGCCAAACTGACCATAAAATCTTGCTTCTTAACGACTATGCAGTATATAAACACCCATTTCATGTATAAACATGAAAAGATGCTCATGTCTACACAACACACCCACAAACACATACACACACTTACAGAAATCACTAAAAATAGGAAACTCTTGGTTACTTTTTTTCTAATTTTTAGTAAAGTATTATTTTAATTTAGTTCCCTTAGGACGTTTTTATGACCTTTTAATTCTTGTCTCCTTATACTTTTACCTAAATCTAAGAAAGAATACCCTTTCACTGGCTGGAACCACTATCTTTTTAATGAGCATAGGTGGCAAACCAGATTACAATGCTAGTTAGCAACAACAGCTACATTATCTTTACATTAGTGCACTTTCATTGCAGTTTAGCTCTTTTAAGATCTCAGAATTGCTGTCTCAGTTAACATTTTGTATCTAAGAAGTCATGACAGTTATAAAATCCATCTCACTAGATTAAAATGTTGAAAGTTTTATAACTGATACATTACTGTAAATAGGAAAATCAAATGCTTTAGGGGTAGATCCTGAATGACAAGAAAATTTTCTAGAAGGCACAATTTCTGCTCCTGAAGAAAAATGTATATCTTACTTTTTTTCTATGTTTATGTCTTCTAAGTCATGTTTGTTAGGATAGAAAGGAAACTACTATGAGACAGAGGCTTTGTATAATCATTTCTTTTCATTCTTCCAACAGTGTTACCAGGTAACTCTTTTTTTTTTTTTTTTTTTAAAGACAAAAAATTCTGTAAGTTTATTGGGCAATTTGACCTGCTTTTTAACTGAGGTAGTCAGCAGAATGAACAGAGCTGACAAGATCCTTCATAGCCTCACTTTTGGAAAATAAAAACAATTCTATGTTCTGAAAACACACGACACATATTTCCACCTTCATAATCAGCTTAACTCTTATTACCCACATTTGCCAGGTAATTTGTGGGAAACAGAGGCTCAGAGAGAATAAGTAATTTGCTGACTTAGTAAATGGTGAATCAGATTTGAATCCAGATTTTCTCTGACTTAAACGCTCATTTCACTCTAACACACTACAGCCAGGAGAGAACCCACTTCAGTACGAGTGTTATAGTTCATGTCTGTTCAAAGCAGAGTGCACATTAGTGACTGTAGCTTTCATTGCATCTGTATAAATCCCATTCCCCAATATCAGTCTCCAAAGAAATATTTGAACTCCAGAAAGCTTAATAAGTGGTAGAGGTTGGGAGAAGGTGCAGGAGGTCATGAGTAGAATGCCAAAAAGCCTTTAATCTAAGGCAGTTTCACATATAAGCTTCAGACAAAACTAAAAGCATCTTTAATCTTAAAGGCACTTACAAAAGGTCATTTTAAAGATCATTTCAGTTGTCAGTTTCCTGTTTGTGAGGTCCTCAGAAATAAGAATTCATCAGTGGTGACCATGACAACAAACCTGCTTCCCACCAAAGCCTCCCCACACCTCTGCTCAGCGATTGTTAAAAAGAGTAGAAAGGAGATATAGACTTACCATATTTCTGAAGGTCAGTCTTTCAGACTAGCTTTGGTTTGAAATTTTAAGGACTATATGAATTTCTTATTATAGACTTTTTAAGTAAATCATTGTTGAGGCTTAACAGGCAAAATTACTCACATATTTATGATAAAGGAATTCCAAGTAACAAATCATTTTTAAGTCACCATAAAGCTAAGTGTATTCAAAACTACATTTGCCTAAAGAAAACAATTTAATTCGAGTGAGCTATTTTGACATGGAGATTTTTGTCCTTTGGATATGTACATCTGTTGTTACAAATATTTAAACAAGCTTCCATGACCATTATGTCCATCTCCTAAAACCATGAAAAGCACACTCACGAAGGGAAACATGCCTTGCTCACAGTAGAAAGTATAGGAGAAACTGCTTGTTACTCCTTGATTCCAGTTATTTGCCTGAGCCTTCTTAGCTATCTATATCTATGTCCTTAGCCTCCGCCTACCAGCTCAATTTGGAATGAGATCACCAAAAGGTTCATCTTCACTTTGAAGTAGAGCCCATACCAACTGCCATATGAGGCCCCAGGCCCACATGTCCACATTTCTCCTAAGCACCATCCTTCAACTCTGGGCTCTTTTTAATCTCTTGAAGAGCAATTTAAAAATACATATTAGCTGTTGAAATATATATTTGTCATAATTCTATTTTATAGATTTATCCTAAGAAAATACTCAGTGATGACTATATTCAAAGATGTAATTACAAGGTTGTTCCTCTGTGGGTTATTTTTAATTTCCAATGATAATTGATGGTTTAATCATTCAAAATGAGTTTGTAGATGTCCATGGCATAATGTCATTGAAAACCACAGTTTAAAAAAGAGTATACTTGATCCTATCTTTGTGAATGTACACACAGATATACACATACACACACAGGCATACACATACATATCAACAAGGTACATTATGGGAATATAGATGTATTCCATATTTTTCTTTTTTCATATGTAGTTTTTATTGTTTTCTATAATAAACTTTTATATTAAACAATGATTTATCTTTAATGTTTTCAGTTCTGTATAAAAGATGAAAGAAAGAGCATAGAGACAAGAATAAAAATGAGATGAATGAAACATTTCACCTCCTCCAGGCCATTCTCAAATGCCACCTAACTGATGCCCTCTGTTTAAAATTACAACCTCAACCCTTGACAAGTCTACTCCCTACTTTATTTATCTCCATAATACTTTCTGCCATCTATTATATATTTTAATTGTTTACTTTGTTTTTGCCTGTTCTCATAGAATGTCAGCTCCTTGAGGGCAAAAATTTGCTTCCAGAGAAGTGACTGTCCCTACACGTTTGATGCAAAAGAAAGAAGGAGAGAGAGAAAAAAAAAGACAGAAAGAAGAGAGAAAGAAAGAAAGTGATAGAGGAAGGAAGGAAGGAAGGAAGGAAGGATGGAAGGAAGGAAGGAAGGAAGGAAGGAAGGAAGGAAGGAAGGAAGGAAGGAAGGAAGGAAGGAAGGGAGGGAGGGAGGGAGGGAGGGAGGGAGGGAGGGAGGGAGGGAAGATCTGTTGACTGTATGACTATAAAGGAATAGCTCAGGCCAGCACCAAGTGTCAAGAATGTTAGACTCTCTAATGATCAAGGCTTATAAAAATGTTTAGAACAACAAAAAAGAAGGAATAAGGAGAGTTAAACTATATTCTGAGCAAGAAGATGAAAATGTGAGAGATGCCTGATTAAAACAGTACCAGGTTAGATATGAAAAAAATAAAACTTCTCTCCCTTGCTACTTTGCTTTTCTCTGCTTTAAAGCATGACAGTCTGTGAAAAAAAGCCTGAACTAGTGCTGCGTAAGGACACTGAAGTCTAAGGTAAGTGAGAAGGCTATAAAAGACTTCTTGTTGCTTTACATGGGATACAGCCTAGGTGACCCTATCACGGCCTCTAGGAGGACTTTCATCTGCTGTAGACACCTACAACACGCTATACTGTCTTGGTGTAAAATCACAATTTATTGTAATTAATTACCACTCCGAAGGTCAAACTTTTGAGCATAAGCATTATATTCTGTTCATTGTTGATGTCTCAGTGCCTATCCTAGCAGAAAGTCCTCAGTAAATACATGTTTTATTAATTAACTACAAATCAGGGTACTGAGAAAACTTGTAAATTAAATTATTGATCCATGCCAACAAAACCTTTTTTTTTCTCTCTTCTTCTCTCTTTTTTTTTTTTTTTTTTTTTTTTTTTTTTTTTTGAGACGGAGTCTCACTGGGTCGCCCAGGCTGGAGTGCAGTGGCGCAATCTTGGCTCACTGCAAGCTCCGCCTCCCGGGTTCACGCCATTCTCCTGCCTCAGCCTCCAGAGCTGCTGGGACTACAGGCGCCCGCCACCACGCCCGACTAATTATTTTGTATTTTTTAGTAGAGACAGTTTCACCGTGTTTGCCAGGATGGTCTCGATCTCCTGACCTTGTGATCTTCCCGCCTCGGCCTCCCAAAGTTCTGGGATTACAGGCATGAGCCACTGCACCCAGCTGTGCTAACAAAACTTTAAAAATCACGTAGAATTAGACAAGTAACAAAAGATAGAGAGTAGATAATTGTCTGATTTTACAAACGTAGAACAAATATTTAGCAAATCATTCACTGATATTTTGTTGTTGATCTCAGGCCAAATTCTATACTGAATAATTAAACAGAGACTTTGTAAGTCCTTCAGAAAATAAGCTGTGATCAATAGGTACTGTCACAGGTTCACTCAGGAATATTTTTGCCCCGTCAGCCAGATTTTCTTCTTGACTAGGGTTAGTAGATATTTTACAGAACCACCAGAAACTTTTGATTTCTGTAAAAGCATTGAACAATAGCTCACATAATATCTATGTTTACAGTGTCTTGTACATAACAGATGCTTGATAAAAGTAGACTGGGCAAGTGCTTGTAAAGATTATTAACGGAATCTCTTCCACTCAACATTTTTCATGATGTTTTTTCTTTCTTTTATTGATCCATGCTTTTCCTCTACTCTGGGGTATTTATTTTTTCTCACCTTCCAGATCTGCCAATCTTTTCTTGGAAAAGTTATCCCAGGTGTCTCATATATATAACTCTACTTAATTACAGGATTTAAGAATTTATTTATATAAACTATTGGAAAATATGGAAGCCTGATTTCACCTATCAATTTTGCTTTGGGAAGACAGATGGGTCAAGAGAAAATGATGAAACAGATGCTAGAGGTCACTGATGGATCTGAATTTTCTTGCATTTTCTCTTACGTTCCTTCAGGCTCAAACTTCACTTGCTTTCCCATTGCCCTTTTGCTATCCTGGTATATGCATAAAAGGAATATCAATGTGATAAATGTATTATTCTAAGATGTTGAGGGTTGAATGCTCTATCACTATGGCATCATTATATTAAAGGAGAAGGTAGCAGATAATTTTTTATTTATATGTGGTAACTGCCATATAAAGGCAGTAGACAGCAAGGTGTAGTCATACAAACTTGAATTTACTTCCTCCAAATCTCTGATACATATGGATGCTCTGGGAACAGGTCTGCATGCACACACATGCACACATACACACACATACAGCTTTCACACTCACAAAGTGATGCAGAAAACCCTGCATGAATTTTCTCTCTCTTGGATATGCATGCTCAAGTAGAAAAGCACTTGACTGGGAGTTAAGAGGTCTGGATTCTTATCTTGTCTCTACCACTAGCAAACTGTATAGTTATGAGTCATTTTCCTCCCTGGACTTTAGTTTTCTCATAAAATAAAAGAGATTTGATAGAGGAAATTAAGTGTTTACAAAGTTGTTGGAAGGGCTGAAGGAACAAACTCCTGGCCAGTGTCTCACAATGTCTCTAAAACAACACAGAACTGGCCCCCTAAGGAAAGTTCTACCCCTGAGTCCACCATGGCTGGCCTAGGTCTGGAGCTGTTAATTCACTGAGAAGCAGCCTATGAACACTGCCAAGCTGGCAAATGGACACCCAAATCAGCAATCCAGAGATTAGCATCAGGTTAAGAAATGGCCAGTACACCCACTAATTATTGGCATCTAAAAGACTGATAAATGAACACTGAAATCTGATGTTTACTAAAATCACATCCTTGCTGGCTAGCACTGACGATCAGGACAACAGGCAAGAGGCTTCTTCATCCATTTTTCCTTTAAATCCTATACAAGTGCATCTCATCAGTAAAATTTGTGTCACATTCAGATCCTTAGTTGCATGGAAATCTTAATAATATAGTTTTTAGCACTTTCTAGCCTCTGTGATACCGATGAGAATATAGAACAGTTTAAGACTGAATGCTAAATGCTGAAAAATAATGTCTAGAAGTAATATGTTGTGAAAATAGAACAAGCTGCTTCAGGAGCTTGAGAGTTCCCATCAATGGAAACGGACAAAGCAGAAACCAGATTTTGTCAGAAATGTTGTAAATGAGACTGATTTTGAATAGTACTTTGCAGTTCTTGTTGCATATTTCAATCCTCTGACACTATTCCTAAAGATTCTTGTTCAGTGGGCCTGTGGTCGGTAGGCCCCAGGAATCTGTAATGTTACAATTCCCCTAAGTGATTGTGAGATATAGCTGTACTTAAGGACCACTTGACTAGAATGTCAAACATCATCTCCAGTCTTGTTTATTTATGACTCCTTGATTCTAGATCTTTAGGACCATGCAGATCTTTAGGACCATGCAACTGTATGTGCCACACACATTTCTAGTACAAGGAGCCAAATGTTATCTTCAGTTGAACACAGATATTTTTTAGAACCTCTAGGGTATAAACTGGTCTATTATTCTGTTTATTATATTATTTTTAAAAGGAATCTGTGTATCAACTATTCTTCAGTAACAAAAAATAGCTCCAAAGATATTCTAATTGAAGTCATTCTTTTGCATGAAGAATTTATGACTATAGTGTCCTGAGGTAATTATTTTTTTTCCTGTGGAGGATTTCCAGGCCGATACAATGAGACAAGAATGCTGAATGCCTGCTATATAAAAGACATTTTAAGGTTTTGTTTATGAACTTCATTCATGTTGAAGATGTCCACAGATTTATCTCCTGCACAAGTATCAAATCCAATGCTCTTGCATGCTTGCCCTTGAAGGGTTGGTAAATGTTTGGCTGAGTAGAATTTCATTTATGAACAGGTTTTATTACTAGACTTATAGTTGGTCAGTTACTCAAAATGATTATTCTATACAATTTACATCTAAAATCCAGATTTGTTACACAAGGAGGGATGTCAGGATTTATGCTGGGATTTCAGGTCTTGGTACAGAAGATGTAGCTTGAAAGTCCTTGTTATGCAACAGAGAGATTTCCATTTTAGTAGGGAACATGCAGCTGGTCTGCTATTAGGAACTGAGGATCTTACAGGTACCCACAAATAGAAAATTTGACTTTGGTCAATAGCATATTTATACTTTGCATGGGGTACTGAGAGAGATAGGCCTATAACTGCCTTTTTACAACTATATTTACTTAATTTTCTTCATCATATATCCACCCAAGGCCAGTTTTATATCCTGAAGGTAAAATACATTTCAGATTTTTTAAAAAACCATGGTTCACGAGTGTTTGATGCTTGACAGTATAAGGTTGTATACTGTATACACATAAAATAAAATTGTAAGATTCACTATACAAATATATGGCAGAAATCACATCTAAGTCTGCATCAAGCTACTGACTTTTTTTCTTTTTCATTCTAGTCTCTTTAGGCTACAATCATATCCTTATGTTGACTGTCTTATTGCCCTACCTATTTTTTTTTAGAAGTTTTCAAAATATATGAACCAAATGTAAATACTATGTCATATAAAATGTTAGATCAAAATTATTAGGATGCAAAGTAAATAAAATAGGAGGAAAAGAGTTATGCAATATGATGAGCAGAGTAATAGCTGTGAAATATGCTCATACCCTAATTCCAGGAACATGTGAATGAGTATATTTCATACGGTAAATAAAATGTGAAGATGTGATTAAGGGTATGGATGTGCAATGGGGAATTGCCCTAAATTATATAGTGGTCCCAATCTCTTCACATGAGTCCTTAAAATCCATAACCTTTCCCAGCTGCCTTGGTTAGAAATATATTATATTAGAAGTGCTCAATCTGCCATTGCTAGCTTTGGAGATAAAGGAAAGGAGCCACAATCCAAGAAACGCAGGCCATTCCCTAGAAAATGTAAAAGGCAAGGAAATGGATTCTTCTTTAGAACCTCCAGAAAGGAATGTAGTCCTGCCAACATCTTGATTTTAGCTGAGGGAGACCTGTGTTGGATTTCTGCTCTACAAAACTGCATAATAATGCATTTGCATTGTTAAGCCACTAAGTTTGTAGTAATTTGTTTCAGCAGCCATAAAAATCTAATAGATTCAAAACCTTTTATCTCCATGATTGCTCCTGGTCTCATCAGAGTAGCAGAGGCTAATAACTTCCCAATAATAGTCAATGAAATAATTTAACATTTTAAAGGAAGTTTGAGTATAGAGGAAGAACATAGAGTTTGAAGTTGAGGGCAAGACTCAATGAACAAGTAGCAATGTGACCTTGAGAACAACCTCAAGTTTTCTGAGACTTAATTTCATCTAAGCCTTGCTTGCCTTGCAGAATAGTTGAACATGTCATATTTATAAGGGGATATAAAATGTTTTGTATTTTATAGGTTAAGTATCCCTATCCAAAAATATAAAATCTAAAATGTTCCAAAATCCAGAACATTTTGGGTGCTAACATGATGTCACAAGAGGAAGATTCCACACCTGACCTCATGTGACGAATTGCAGTCAAAATGTAGCCGAAACTTTGTTTCATGCACAAAGTTATTTAAAATACTGTATGAAATTCTCTTCAGGCTATGTGTATAAGATGTATATGAAATATAAATGAACTGTGTGGTTAGGCTTGGGTCCCATTCCCAAGATACCTCATTACATATATGTAACTATTCCAAAATCTAAAAGAATCTGAAATCTAAAACGCTTCTGGTTCCAATCATTTCAGACAACGGATACTCAACCTCTATACTCTATAAACAATCATATTGCCCATTAATTTTTTCTCCAAGAAAATATATATTTCTGTTAAAGATTTGCCAAACTTTTAATTTAGGATCTTCAAAGTGGAAAATATCCCTCCAGTGATTTGGAGAGACACAAGAAGACAATAAAGATTTTATCACTCATAGGTCTTGAGTAGAGAGTGTGGTACACAGCACACCTGGAGACCACACATACAGAGGTCAAGGAGAGCAGACAGGGAGAAATAGGGAACTGTGGGCCAAAGCCTTTGTTGAGACTAGGCCATCATCCAAACAGGGGAGTTTTAATTGGTGGGTTTAAAGCAAGTAGGCATGAGTTCCAAGAGGTCACACTGTGACAGAGAGGTAGTCACTATGGCATAACTGCAGAGCTTTAGGGATGTGGAAGTCAGAAGGCTACTCAAGGAGGTTTATCTAGCTGTCCCAGAAAGAAATGGTCATCAGAAAGTGATAAGGCAGATATCTGGATTGGCCACATAGAGGAAACGGGAAGAGGTATAGAACTGAAAACTGTGTGTCAACAGTGACTGAACCCTGCTTTTGGTATAGAGAAGTTCGACTTATATTTAAAATGGATGTCAGGACAACATAAAATTATAAAAATTCTTTACACAAACTGATGGCAGACATTATTTGTTGTCTCCCAAATGTTCTTTCTTCTTTTCTGCTCTTATAGAAAAATCACCCAAGTTTTATCTTACAACATGGCAATCCAGCCATAGACTCCATCTTCCAGGGTCATTTGCAGCCAGGGATGATTAAGTTCTAATCAATGGGACATGAGTGGCAACTAAAGTGTGCAAATCCCGTATGATGACTTCAAGAAGAAGACGTTACTGTCTACTTCTTCCTGTCCCATTCCCACAGGCTAGAGTGGCTGTAGTGGCAGAGTCAGCCCTCTCTAAGGAAGATCAGTGTGCTGGGGCAGGGCTAGCAATGACACCTATTCATTTACTTATTGCCTATAGCAAAATCAGCATTGAGTTATTGGGACAAAAAGCATATGACCTGCCAAGACTAAGATATTTACTCTTAACCTTTTACAAATAAAGTTGATTTGCACCTGCCTTAGGCAACTGGAGATCAACAAAAGAAATAAAATCTGGGTCTCTAGACAACCTCCTTGAGCAAATATATTCTTCCCTGCTAACTACTTACCAGCTTGGACTTCCATGTGAGCTAGAGATAAACTTTATACATTGTTTATTCATTTATTACAGTGAGCATTATAAAGTAGAAACATTAATAGAAACAATGCTGATGATAACAGCTAGCACTTTTATGGTGCTTATTATGTTATAGGGCTCTTCTATGAGTATGTAAGATTTGTACACACACAAATTTAATTCCCTGATCACTCTATAGGTAAGTACTACTTTTATATTCCTACTTGGCAGATGACAAAACAGAGACCAAGTGATTAAGTAACTTTCCCAAAGGCATAGCAAATAGGAGATAGAGCCAGGGTTTGGACCCTAGCCATTTGGCACCTACATCTCTGCTCTTAACCATATATTATATTGCCTCTTAGTAGACTACATGTTTTATTTTGACTCTGAACAAATGAGTCAACACTCCTCAAATTCATTTTACCAGGAGACCTATTAGAAACAATAGCTTAACCCCAAAATATTGATAGATGGTGGGTTAGAGTTAGAAAAATAAATAGCAGTTTGCTTAATTTAACTATCCTTTTTAGTTTATATCTCATCTTCAGACTTTTTATCTTCAGACTCTAATTGCCTAAATTAAATATTTTAATTAAGCATAGCAATAGTCCTGGTTAAATTGGGGCAATAGAGAATCTATTTGGAAATGAAAACAAAGGGAAAATAAGATAAAAGTTCAAAGGAATAAAATGAAACCTGAGAATTCATGAGAAAAGGCAGGGTGTGGCAAGGGGGCTAATGAATGTAGTACCTGAAATCAAGTACTTAATAGGCTATAGAAACGAGGCAGAATGCTTGACCTCCATAGCTACTTGCAAGACATTCTTAAAGTTAGAATCCAAGGTTCAGGAAAATTAAGCTAGTTGCTCAGGGTCACAGAAGTAGTCAATGAAACTCAAGTCTCTGTTACCCCCCAAGACAAGCTCCTTTACACTGGAATACCTCAAAGAGGATAAACAAAAAACAAATACAACCCCACCCCCCGCCATGAAAAAAGAACGCTACTGATTTCAGGCAAGAAAAGGTTTAAGAACGAGATGGATTACTTACAACTTCTGTAGATGATCTGGCAGGTATTGCAGAAGGCTGTGATGCACAGGACTGCCTAAGGTTAATCAAGTGTCTATGAGAGAGAGAGAAAAAATTTCATAAATGGTGATGCAAGCAAAATCATTTAAAGTTCATAGCCCCGTAATAGGTACCAACCAGATCACAAAAAAGAGACTTTATATCTGTGAAGAAATTGTTAAGCATTCAAGAAATTCACTCTCCCCAACTGGCATAACTATTTTCACTCCCAAGGAGAAGATTAGTTTCTAATAAGCTCTTCATTATTGATTCCTCTGAGCCTTGAAGTTGCCCTAAAGACGGAGAATACTGATAGGTTGAGCCCCATTACAGTTGGGAGGTTAAATGCAAAGCACTGTGGTTTTCTCAGTCAACTCATTAAAAATAAATGACCTGTACAATTAATTCACAGTAAAATGTTATCCTCTAGTTCCATATTTTCCAGAATTAGTCAGTAAGGAGAGATAAACATTATTATCCCTCAAAAATGAATTTGAATCATGGACTCAAAGTTGGAAAGGCCTTTTGGAAATCATTTATTCATTTTATAGATGAGAAACCAAATTATTCAAAGACATGGATGACATTGTGCTTTTCTTGTTCTTAAAGTATGGCATGAGTCTCTGTTTCCAAGTATATTTCAAAGCTTATCACATGATTGTATAGCCTCTGGAGTTGATCTTGTTTGAGGCATGGATCATTATTCAGAAATATTCAGAAGGAAAGACATGTGTATAATACACACAAAAGTCATCTTCTCCAGAAGTGAACAGAATGGATATTCTTGGTATCTACCTGGTGTGGTTAAATAACAGAAAGTGGTATAGAGCAATATGGGGCAATAAGTGGCAAGATATGATTGAATAATAAAGTATAACCTGATTATGTATGGCTTTGTAGATAACAAACTAGAAGTTGGATTTTTTTAATGCAGTTCAGGTCACCAGAGGAGTTTGGCAGGGGTATGACATGGCTGATTTTAATCATTTATCCCTCCATTCATTTTATATCGTGTATTAGTCTGTTTTCATGCTGCTGATAAAGACATACCTGAGACTGGCAATTTACAAAAGAAAGAGGCTTATTGGGCTCACAACTCCATGTGGCTGGAGAGGCTTCATGATCATGGTGGAAGGCAAGGAGGAACACATCACGTCTTAACATGGATGGCAGTAGGCAGAGAGAGAGAGTTTGTGCAGGAAAGTTCTTCTTTTTAAAACCATCAGATCTCATGAGATTCATTCGCTCTCATGAGAACAGTGCAGGGAAGACCCACCCTCATAATTCAATCACCTCCCACCGGGTTCCTCCTATGACACATGGGAATTGTGGGAGTTACAATTCAAGATGAGATTTGGGTGGGGACACAGCCAAAGCACATCATCAAGTATAGTTCTAAGCCCTAAGGAAACAATAGACTACCTTTCCAGCCCACAAGAACAACATAGTCTATTTGAGGAGACAGAGATATAAAATGTAATTGCAATATAAAGTAATAAGAGAAGAGTAACAAAGTAACAATAAGGCCTGGCTAGGCAGAACAAAGTCTGCAGGGAAGGAATAGTTAAATGTGTTATTCTGCAGCCAAAGAAGTCTACAGTTTCAAAATGATTTCACATATGAACTCACATTTGATTGTCATATGTAAAGTGGGATATATAGGTCAATCCACACCACCTAGGAAACTGATACTCAGGGAAACTGAGTAACTGTGTGAGGCCACACATCAACAATGGTAGAATGTTTTAATCCTGAGCCCAGACTTTGATTTACAGCAGCTGCTTCCAGTTGTACTGAGAATAATTGTAAACATTACCAAAATTAAGTAGTAAATAATTTTGTGATTTATTAAGATATCTAGTATGATCTGAAACAGAATGATGGCATTTTTTTTAGATCAAAGTTATCCTGGAGGAGGCTGGGCTTGATGGCTCACACCTGTTATCCTTGCAGTTCGGGAGGTTGAAGCAGGCAGATCATTTGAGCCCAGGAGGTGGAGACCAGCCTGGACAATGTGGCGAAATACTGTCTCTACAAAAAGTACAAAAATTAGCCAGGCATGGTGGTTCATGCCTATAGTACCAGTTACATGGGAGGATGAGGTGGGAGGATCACCTGAGCCTGGGAGGCAGAGGTTTCAGTGAGCCAAATTTGCACCATTGCACTCCAGCCTGGGCAATAGAGTGAGACCTATCTTCAAAAAAAAATTTTTCTTGGGAGAGAAAATTCATGAACAACTGTGATGGTTAATACTGAGTGTCAACTTGATTGGATTGAAGAATACTAAGTATTCTTCTATGAGGGTGTTGCCAACGGAGATTAACATCTATGTCAGTGGGCTGGGGAGGGCAGACCCACTCTTAATCTGGGTGGGCACCACCTAATCAGTTGCCAGTGAGTATGAAGCAAGCAGAAAAATGTGAAAAGGTTAGACTGGCTTAGCCTCCCAGTCTACATTTTTCTCCCATGCTGGATGCTTCCTGCCCTCAAACGCTGGACTCCAAGTTCTTCAGCTTTGGGACTCATACTGGATTCTTTGCTCCTCAGCTTGCAGACAGACTATTGTGGGACCCTGTGACCATATGAGTTAACACTACTTAATAAATTCCCCTTTATATATATATATATATATATATATATATATATATATATATAGCTCTGTCCCTCCAGAGAACCCTGACTAATACAGATTTTGGTACCAGGAGTGGTTCTAGAGAAACAGAATATTAAGGATGGAATTTTTTAGTTGGTTTTGGGGTTTCTGGAGCTGGCTGCTTAGTACAATTAGACCCAAAAATGCTAAGCACTCTATTTATAATAGGATGGAGAACACTGATAGCCCTTTGCATGAATTGTTTAGAGAGTTAGACAAAATAAATGCATTTGACACTCCTAATCCACTACTTGTGAAAGGCAAGGAGTTTCATGACTCTATACATAATACCTTTGACCATATATGGAGAACCAAGGAACATAATGAAGCTGGTTGGTTGCTCCTAAGTTCACTGGGCAAAGTGATGAAAGAAACCTATAAACTCAGGGATTCTGTCTCCCAGCTTCAGAAGGAGATACTGAGTTTCAAATCTTCTAAGATTGCCCTAAGTCAAAGTCTTATCTACTGGAGAGAAAGAGCTGAAATTGTGGAGAAGCAGACATAAGCTCTTATCGTGTGAGTGGCTGACTTGCAACAAAAGGTGCATGCACAACCTTGCCAGGTGTCTATCGTTAAAGTGAGGGCATTGCTTGGAAAAGATTGGGACCCTGGAACTTGGAATGGGGTTGTGTGAAAGGACCCTGATGAAGCTGGAGACACTGAGAGTGTAGACTCTGAATGAACCTTTCTTACCAGAAGAAAGAGCTTCCTCATCCCCAGAAGTGGCAGCATACCCTCTCAGACCCAGGCTGCCATCAGCCCTTCCACTTCTGCCTGAGGAGATAAACCCTGTGTTGCCTGAGGCAACACTGCTGGCCTCCACTGAGGCAGTTGCCAGGCAAGATAATGTTGATTCTCCTCAGGAGCCACCCCCTGTTTGCTTCTAGACCTATAACTAGAGTAAAGTTCCAAGGAACCCCTAGAGGTGAGATTGAGAGTGTGACCCATGAGGAGATGTGCTACACTCAAAAAGAACTGCTTGAGTTTTCTAATTTATATGAACAGAAATCTGGAGAACAGGCATGGGAATGGACACTAAGGGTGTGGGATAATGGTGGAAGGAACATAGAGTTGGATCAGGCTAAATTTATTGATTTGAACCTACTAAGCATGGATTCTGCATTTAAAGTTGCAGCCCAGGGAGTTAAAAAAGTTCTAATAGTTTATTTGCTTGGTTAGCTGAAATATGGAAAAAAACATGACCCATTGTGAGTGAGCTGGAAATGCCTGATTTCCTTTGGTTTAATATAGAGGAAGGAATTCAAAGGCTTCTGGTGATTGGGATGGTGGAGTGTATTAGTCACTTTATACCTACTCATCCCAGCTGAGAGAGTCCAGAACATATACCCTTGATTAATGCTTTACAAAGTAGATTTATGAGGACAGCACCTGCATTTTTGAGGAGCTTTATAATTGCTCTTCTCTGTATGTCAGATCTAACAGTGGGAACCACAGTCACTCAACTACCAAATTTAAATACAATGGGAATAATTTGATCTCAAGGTGGCAGGGGCCAAGTGGTAGAACCCAACTGTCAAAGGCAAGGTGGGCATTGCTACTGTAATGGACAGCAGAGGCAAAGCAGCAATCAGAATAGTCTGACACGTGTAGAGCTCTGGAATTGGCTAATTAATCACAGTGTTCCTAGAAGTGAAATGTATTGGAAGCCTACTACATTTCTACTTAATTTATATAAGGAGAAAATGTCCAGGTCAAATGGACAAAACAAGAATTTAAATTATAAAAACAGAGAATCACGGCCCCTCAATCAATTTCCAGACATGCCAGTTTACAGACCCAGAACCCCATGAATGAAGGAAAAGCCAGGTCCTCTTGAGGAAGGACCCCACTACACTACTGACAATTTATGCAGTGAATCTTTCTCCCACCCTTCCCCAAGTACACTTCTGGCCTTCTACCAGGGTAACTGTGCACTGGGGAAAGGGAAATGATCAGACATTTCAGAGACTACTGGACACTGGTTCTGAGCTGACATTGATTCCAGGAGACCCAAAACATCACTGTGGTCCTCCAGTTAAAGTAGGGGCTTATGGAGGTCAGGTAATTAATAGAGTTTTAGCTCAGGTTTGACTTACAGTGAATCCAGTTTGTCCTTGGACTCATCCTGTGGTCATTTCCCCAATGTCAGAATGCATAATTGGCATAAACATATTTAGCAGCTGACAGAACCCCCATATTGGCTCCCTGACTGGTAAGATGAGAGGTATTATGATGTGAAAGGCCAAATGGAAGCCATTAGACCTTTCTCTACCTAGAAAAATTGTAAATCAAAAACAATATTGCATCCCTGGAGGGATTTCAGAGATTAGTGCCACCATCAAGGACTTGAAAGATGCAGAAGTGGTGATCCCCACCACATCTCCATTCAACTCTCCTATTTGGCCTGTGCAGAGGACAGGTGGATCTTGGAGAACAGCAGTGGATTATCATAAGCTTAACCAAGTGGTGACTCAAAGTGCAGCCACCGTACCAGCTGTAGCTTCATTGCTTCAGCAAATTAACACATCTCCTGGTACCTGGTATGCAGTTATTGACTTGGCAAATGCCTTTTTCTACATTCCTTTATATAAGGCACACCAGAAGCAATTTGCCATCAGCAGTAAAGACTAGTAACATACCTTCACTGTCCTACCTCAGGGGTATGTCAACTCACCACAAGATATCACACTGGTCCATTACATTGATGACATTATGCTGAGTGGATCCAGTGAGCAAAAAGTAGCAAACACACTGGATTTACTGGTGAGAAATTTGCATGCCAGAGGATGGTAAATAAATCTGACTAAAATTCAGGGACCTTCTACCTCAGTAAAATTTCTAGGGCTCCAGTGCTATGGGACCTATTGAGATATTCCTTCTAAAGTGAAGCATAAGTTGCTGTGTTTAACCCCTCCTACGACCAAGAAAGAGGCACAATGCCTAGTGGGCCTATTTGGATTTGGGAGGCAACACATTCCTCATTTGGGTGTGTTTCTCCAGCCTATTTACTGAGTGACCCAAAAGACTACCAGTTTTGAGTGGAGTCCAGAACAGAAGAAGGCTCTGCAACAGGTCCAGGCTGCTGTGCAAGCTGCCCTGCCAGTTGGGCCATATGACCCAGCAGATCCAATGGTGCTTGAGGTGTTAGTTGCAGATAGGGATGCTGTTTAGAGCCCCCATAGGTGAATCACAGTGGAGGCCTCCAGGATTTTGGAGCAAGGCCCTTCCATCTTCTGCAGATAACTACTCTCCTTTTGAGAGACAGCTCTTGGCCTGTTCCTGGGCTTTGGTGGAAACTGAATGTTTGACCATGGGTCATCAAGTCACAGTGCAACCTGAACTGCCTATCATGAACTGGTGCTTTCAGACCCATGTAGCCATAAATTGGGTTGTGCACAGCAGCATTCCATCATCAAATGGAAGTAGTATATACATGATCAGGCTAGAGCAGGTCCCAAATGCACACGTAAGTTACATGAGGAAGTTGCTCAAATGCCCATGGTCTCCACTCTTGCCACCCTGCCTTCTCTCCCCCAGCCTGCACTGACAGTCTCATCAGGGAGTTCCCTATCATCAGTTGACAGAGCAAGAGAAGACTAGGGCCTGGTTCACAGATGGTTCTGTACGGTATGCAGGCACCACCTGAAAGTAGACAGCTGCAGCACTACAGCCACTTTTGAGGACATCTTTGAAGGAGAGCAATGAAGGGAAATCTTCCCAATGGGCACAGCTTCCAGTAGTGCACCTTGTTGTGCACTTTACATGGAAGGAGAAATGGCCAGATGTGAGATCACACATTGATTCATGGGCTGTAGCCAATGGTTTGGCTAGACAATCAGGGACTTGAAAGAAGCATGATTGGAAAATTGGTGACAAAGAAATTTGGGGAAAAGGTATTTGGACGGACCTCTCTGAGTGGTCAAAAAATGTGAAAATCTTCGTATTCCATGTGAGTGCTCACAAACGGGTAACCTCAGCAGAGGAGGATTTTAATAATTAAGTGAATAGAATGACCCATTCGGTGGACACCACTCTGCCTCTTTCCCCAGCCACCTCTGTCATTGCCCAATGGGCCCATGAACAAAGTGGCCATTGTGGCAGGGATGGTGGTTATGCGTGGGCTCAGCAACATGGACTTCCACTCACCAAAGCTGACCTGGCTACGGCCACTGCTGAGTGTCCATTTGTCAGCAGCAGAGACCAACACTGAGCCCTCGATACGGCACCATTCTTCAGGGTGATCAACAAGCTACCTGGTAGCAGGTTGATTATATTGAACTTCTTCCATCCTGGAAAGGGCAGAGGTTTGTCCTCACTGGAATAGACACTTACTCTGGATAGTGGTTTGCCTATCCTGCACACAATGCTTCCACAAAAACTACCATTTGTGGACTCACAGAATGCCTTATCCACTGTCATGGTATTCCACACAGCACTGCCTCTGACCAAGGCACTCGCTTTACAGCTGAAGAAGTGCAGCAGTGGGCTCATGCTCATGGAGTTCACTGGTCTTATCATGTTCCTGTCATCCTGAAGTAGCTGGATCAATAGAATGGTAGAATGGCCTTTTGAAGTCATAATTACAAAGCCAACTAGGTGACAATACTTTGCAGGGCTGGGGCAAAGTTCTCCAGAAGGCCACATATGCTCAGAATCAGCATCCAATATATCTCCCATAGCCAGGATTCACAGATCCACAAATCAAGGGGTGGAGGTAGAAGTGGCACCAGTTACCATCACCTCTAGTGATCCACTAGCAAAATTTTTGCTTCCTATTCCCAGGACATTACATTCTGCTGGCCTAGAGGTCTTAGTTCCAGAGGGTGGAATGCTGCCATCAGGTGACACAGCAATAATTCCATTAAACTGGAAGTTAAGATTGCCACCTGGACACTTTGGGCTCCTCCTACCTTTAAGTCAACAGGCTAAGAAGGGAGTTACAGTTTTAGCTGGGGTGATTGACCCACATTATCAAGATGAAATCAGTCTACTACTCCACAACAGGGGTAAGGAAGAGTATGCATGGAATACAAGAGATCCATTAGGGCATCTCTTAATATTACCATGTCCTGTGATTAAGGTCAATGGGAAACTACAACAGCCCAATACAGGCAGGACTACAAATGGCCCAGACCCTTCAGGAATGAAGGTTTGTGTTACTCTACCAGGAAAAAAACCGTGACCTGCTGAGGTGCTTGCTTAAGGCAAAGAGAATACAGAATGGGTAGTAGAAGAAGGTAGTAATCAATACCAGCTATGACCACGTGACCAGCTGCAGAAATGAGAACTGTAATTGTCATGAGTATTTTCTCCTTCTTTTGTTAAAAACATGTTCATGCATGTATACCCTGGCACTAACAAAAAAAATCTTCATTTTGTTTCCTTTCTCTTTTATCATGTGACATAAGATTTATTTAGTTCATATCAGCATTTAAGCATTGTTAACTTTATGAAATAGCATTTGGGTTGTGGATTGCTATGTTTTCAGTTGCGGGAAACATAGTTGTATTACGTTAGGCATAATTATGGACCTAAAATTGTCTTTATTTGAAGATTATGTATGATCTCAGGAGATGTGTATGGGTTCAAGTTGACAAGGGGTAGACTTATGATGGTTAATACTGAGTGTCAACTCAATTGGATTGAAGGATACTGGGTATTCTCCAGTGAAGGTGTTGCCAAAGGAGATTAACACTTGAATCAGTGAGCTGTGGAAGGCAGACCCACCCTTAATCTGGGTGGGCACAATCTAATCAGCTGCCAGCAAATATAAAGCAGGCAGAAAAACATGAAAAGGTTAGACTGGCTTAGCCTCCCAGCCTATATCTTTCTCCCATGCTGGATGCTTCCTGCCCTCAAACACTGGACTCCAGGTTCTTCAGCTTTGGGACTCAGACTGGCTCCCTTGCTCCACAGCTTACAGATAGTCTATTGTGGGACCTTGTGATCATGTGAGTTAGTGCTACTTAATAAGCTCATATATATATATTTATTTATATTTATGTTATGTATTTATATATAAATATATTTATATTTATGTATTTATATATAAATATATTTATATTTATGTATTTATATAAAAATATATTTATATTTATGGTTTTTTATATTTGTATATAAATATATTTATATTTATAATGTATTTATATATGAATATATAAAATTATTTTTCTCATAGAGTCGTAGGATTAAACAAGAAAATAGTCTTCCTACATTATGCAACACTTCTGAGAATTATGAAGACTTGAAGAGTCCCAGCCACCCTCCTAAGACAACTCTAATGTATTGCTTCTTCCGTGACTGGAGCTGGAAGTTGGGTATTTCTTGAAGGGAGTAAACAAGGTCCAGGATCCACACATAAAGGGATAGCTGAACTTTTTCACTTCTGTGATGTATGACAGCCTAGGCCCTAGTGGAAGGGAGCCCTGAGTGTCTTAGAGAGAACTTGTCCTGCAAGGTCTAAGAGTTCTGGAGAAGTGCAGAGCTAGCCAACATGAACATCATTGGAGGAATGCTGATTTTTGTGGCCTTCAGAGGAACTGGAGAGATAAACAGATCTACCAAATCCTCTATACCCATAAAGCTGGCAGAATGTAAGATTTTACAGCCACTGAGAATGGAAGCAGAAAGCATACTTTATATTCTTGAGTGGAGACTACCAGAATACCTACAAGTAGAGTCCAGTATGCAGCCAGCACAGAGTTGCAGAGATTCCTGTGCTTAGGAAGCATCATTGATATGATTGACAAAACTGTGTCAACCTGAGCCTCAGTGAGTAACACAAAGGAAAATGACCCAACCAGAGAGGAATATAAAGATAATCCAGAACAGGAAACTCCAAGGAAAACATAGCTGCTGGAATCGGGAGGTGAGATCTGGTTAAGAAATAAAATTATTAATAAATGAAATTTAATCGCAGCACAAATAACACTTTCTGAACCTACGAACCTTGATTTTTGTCATAAAAAGTTTGGTAGATTAACTGAACAAATAGGTTCATGACCTTTTCAGATAACAATGCCAAATCTACATTTATCATTCCATTTATATAAAATCTTGTGTGTGTGTGAGAGACAGACAGAGATAGAGATGAGCAAAAAGATACTCATCAAAATGTTGACGTTGCTCATCTCAGAATACTCTAAAAAGGGATTCATGCTTCCTTCAAATTTTCGTGTACCATATAAATTTTATCTACTAGCACATATAATCAGAAAAATCTATGCAATCAATAATTCTATCTTCAATGAAAAAATACTCCAATGTTATTAAAATTACCAGTCTATTTGTACCCCACAGGATAGAAGACATGAAAGAATAAAAACAATAAGAAAGCTTGGTGGCTAGTGACTTCATATAAGAGGACACAGCTATAAAATTAATCTTTTTAGCAAAAGAATAGGATCTTATAACATGCATGGATGGGCAGCTGAGCATAGAGGCTGAGGTAGGTGCATTGATGGGATTTCCATATTATCCTAGACCACTTGTCTCAATTCTAAACCACAGAATACTGAACATGACCATGTTTCCACTGATTCACTCAAGTATTGTTCACATAGTTTTTAGCCATCTCAAAGGAGAAACCACTGTGTTTTGGTTCCTAACTTTGTTAGATATAAAAAATATGAATCATTGTATAAATCATTAAAGGAATTAAACTTTCTTTCATTTTAGGAAAGGTTATTAAAATTTACAACTTCTGAATGTGTAGCACTTATTAAATGATGGACCATAAAAGAATGTAACCAATCAGAAATTGACAATGTCCTCATTATGTACTGTTCACACACCGATACTTGTTTATGTCATATCTCAGAATTGAGAAACTGAACTGTAGTGGTACTTAATGAGGCACTTTATAAGCAATAGAAAACAACTGAAAAAGTGGATTTCCAGTAATTACCGTGACTAATACTAATTAAAAATGTCTCTAAATGGAGACATGACAAGGGCATAAAATTTGAATCAGATTATGCAAAAAGTCATACTCAGTAAACAAATGTGGAAAGATTGCAACTTGCCTCAGGTCAGTTGTTAGCAAAGAGCCCACTATTCCTCAAGCTGTATCTGCCTTAAATCAATCCCCAGAAAATACTTGAAATAAAGAAGCACACAGCAAACTGAAACACCCACACTGGAAAGAGAGATGTCATTCATAGTAATTATCAGCAGATATTTCTGCAAAGTACATTCAAGTAGAAATGTCCTTCTTAACTTCTATGCAGTCAACACATATTTATACCTATATATTAAAAATAATGAGGACAGTATTAAGACTAAGTGAATTATTATTAATAATAATTAATAAGTAATAAGACTAAGGGAATTATTATTAATAAGAACATGAGGCATAGAGATTTATGTAGGTTATTTTTGCTATTACTTATTTTTGATCTTGCATGACTTTCTACCTTCTTTTTATAAAAGATCCACACATGGTTGTGAGAAACACCTTTCTTGTTTTTTGGATGGAATTGACGTTGCTTCCCACATTGATGGTCATTAGTCTTGGGCCGGCCAATAAAAGCACTTCATGCACCTGACAATAGTGATTATATAACTGAGACCCAGTCAGATCATCTCTATGGCTTGACATGTGGATAATTAAAGAGAAAGCATCACTCTTGTGGAGTTAAATGCTATAAATATCATCTAAATCTTGAGTTTCTGGTCACTATCATTCCTTCCACAGAGGAAATAAAAGGCCAAGAAAATGCAGTTGATACTGAGGAAAAGAGAGTCAATATATGAAAGAGGGAGGGGAAAATAAAAAGGGTAGAGATGAGAGGAAGCAGAGGGGAGTGCTGGGCAACACGTGAGCACCCAGATCCAGCGATGACTTTCCAGCTACATTAGGTAAAACAGCAAACAGCTTCTTTACAAATCTGATATAGTCTGAAGTTCATTTATTTTATTTTAAACTCAAATGATATAGTGTGAGGTGCAAATAGTAGCCCAGAATTACACAGCAGAGTTTGAACCACAGGGAGAAAAATACCAACCACATCAGAAAAGAAAAATTCATTTGCCCACACTGAAATTATTTACAGGAGGTACTTGAAGTAAATCTCATTGTACTATATAAAATATATAACTATACTGTATTTTATTTATAGTAGTTAGATCTTGTTTATATAGTTATATACTATATATTATATACATAATATAACTGTATAGAATGCTAGATAAAGCTCTGCAGCCCTTCTCATAGATTAAATATTACTATAAGATTAGATTAAATCACCAATTCATTTAGCTAATAATGTAAAAACATATCAAATATAGGTGGCAACACAGGGAGGGGACATATGCAGGATTTATAATTATGTGTGGCCTAAGCCCTCCTAAGGTATCCAGTTGCTAGCTGCATTGTCATTACAACTAGGATTTCCCAAAAGGTAAGAAATTCAATTTTTGCTATCCCAATTCCATCTTACACTCTAGGCTTACTTCACTTTTCTGTAAAAGCTAACACCAAATGTCTATGCCTTTTGGTTTCAGAGAATTACAGCAGGCTCTCCTTCTTAAAATTTAGCATCATCAAGCCATGCCCCCTCTGATCACAGAAATTAGAGTCATTATCCAAATGTCATTGATTAATGTCTCTGCCTTTAGATTTCCAGTGTTCCAGAAAGCCCATTTACCCCCAGTCCGCACCATGACTCTGATTTAATGCCCTTTTCATACAGAGTTTGGTCCGAAGGTGAAGATCACAAATCAATTCCCACAAAATTTTAATTCTAAAACGCAATTTCCATCATTCTAAGTCAATCTTTTGTTTTTGTGTTCTTAAAGTCTCAAATTAAGGAAAAACTTACTTCAAATATTCTTAATGATGGAGATCTCAAAGATGCATCTAAGATAATAGTTTCAATTAAATGTTTAGTTCCCAAAGAAGCCAGATTAATTTTAAAACATTCCATACAAAATATGGTCTTTAATGCAATTCTTTTCAGAGTGTGTCATATATCACCACTAAATAGAGCTATATACTTATAAATATGGTATGGAAGCAGAGGACAGAATATTAATTTAGCCATGTTGGAGAAACTGTAAGTTATCTCAATCATCATCAGAATCATTATCTTTATCATCATTGTAATGTTTACTGAATGTTTACAATCCTATTTTTAGGTGCTATTACTATGGTCATTCTAAAGATTTTAAAAGAAACTGCATTCTAAGCAATTATATTAGAACTAGACTCTTTCCTGCTACCACTATCGAGAAATACTGGATAAGACACGATTAAAAACAAGAGAGATAAGATTGCCAGGCTGCTAGAAGCACCGGCTGACATTAAAACAATTATTGACTTTAACAGCAGCACAAGAAGGGAGACAGAAACTTGGATCCCCAGAAGGTCAGGAAAATTCTACAGGCACTCAAAACTATAGAAGGAGAAATGGCAAAAAGTTGTGTCTATCCCAGGCCTCTGCTTAGTTTGAAAATAAAAAATAGGAGTCTCCCAGAAAATTTGTAATCACAGGCTAACTGTATCAATTAATTACTATCATAACAATTGCCTCAAAATATGTGACTTAAAAAACACTAATTTATTGTCAAACTTCTGAAAGTCAGAAATCCACAATGAGTCTTATGAGGCTGAAATCACAGCTAACATTAGGACTATATTCCTTCCAGAGTCTCCAGGAGATAATCCGTATCTTGCCTGTTTTGGCTTTCAGACACCACTCATGACCCCTTTCTCCATCTTCGAAGTCAGCTGTGAGGCATCTTCTCTTCTGTCCCCTTGGCTTTTGTATTTATTTTTTTCTTTTGTGAGACGGAGTCTCGCTCTTGCCACCCAGGCTAGAGTGCAATGGCGTGATCTTGGCTCACTGCAACCTCTCCCTCCCTAGTTCAAGCAATTTTTCTACCTCAGCCTTCCGAGTAGCTGGGATTACAGTGCTGGCCAACATGTCCAGTTAATTTTTGTATTTTTAATAGAGACAGGGTTTCACCCTGTTGGCCAGGCTGTTCTTGAACTCCTAGCCTCAGGTGATCCACCCACCGCAGCCTCCCAAATTGCTGGCGTTACAGGTGTGAGCCACAGTGCCCGGCTCCTCTTGGCTTTTTAATACAGCTTTATTGAGGTATAACTGATATAGAGAAAAGTACACATATTTAATATATACAATTTAATGAAGTTGGACATATGCATATAGCTGTGAAACCATCATCATAATCAAGGTAATAAATATATTCAGCCTATCCAAAAATTTCCTCATGCCTCTTTCTGGCTTTATTGTTTTACTTTTGTGGTAACAACACTTAACATAAGATGTACTTCCCTAACAAAAATTTTAAGTGAACAATACAGTATTGTTAACTATAAGCACTATGCCATACAGTAGATCTCTAGAACTTATTTATTATGCATAATTGAAGCTTTATATTCACAGCAACTTCTCATTTTCCTCTCCCCTAGCCCCTGACAATTATTGTTCTACTCTCTGTTTCTATGAATTTGACCTATTTGTGGATACCTCATATGAATGTAATTATGCAGTGTTTGTTCTTACTGTGACTGGATTATTTAACATAGTAAAATATCTTTCAGATTCATCCATGTTGTGGCATATGTCAGGATTTCCTTCTTTTTAAAGGCAGACTAATATTCCATTCTATGTATATAGAAACTAGATCAACCTACAGATAAAAGAAGCTCTGAAAATCCAAGCAAAATAAATATGAAGAATCACCACACCTTGGCACATCCTAGTAAAACTGCTAAAAACCAAATACATGAAGTAAGATTGTAAAAGCAACCTGAATAAAAACGACACACGACACTTACAGGAGTAGCAATAAGACTTACAACAAAATATTCAACAGAAACAATAGGAGTTAGAAAATAATGAAGTGGCACCTTTAAATTTCTGAAAGAAAATAATTACTAATCAGAAATTCTATATTGAACAAAATATTCTTCAAATATTTATATTCAGAAAACCAAATCTGAAGTAATTCATCTTTAGCAGAATCACTCTAAAACAAATACCAAACAGAGTTGTTCAGGGAGATGGAAAATGCCCCAGAGGGAAACATGAAAATATAGAAAACTATGAAAATCAATTGAAATAATGAATTTGTTAGTAAACAAATGAATATGGCCTCTACATGATGTCTTGTGTGGTTTAAAACAGAAGTAAAATATAAAATTAAAATGCACAAAAACAAAAATTCACAAAACCAAGGAGATAATTATAAATGTTTATTTGTCTAATAACAGTATTAAAATATATGAAGCAAAATTTATAAAATCACACAGAATTACAGAAAAATGCAAACAAAATTATAAACTTCAACACTATTCTCTCAATAGTTATTATGAAGAGTAGAGAGAAAGCCAGTAAGGACGTAGAAGATTTGAGCAACATCATCAAACAACTTGACTCAATTGGCATTTATAGAACAGTCCACCTTAAAACAGCAGAACACATATTCTTTTCAGGTATATACAGCACATGACGCATCTACCAAGATAGATCATCAGAAAGTCTGAAAAAATTTTAGAAGATTCAAATCAAAGTATTATAATATTATTATTATAACTTATGGGTCAAAAAAAAAAACAAAAAGAGACTCAGGAAATATTTTGACCTGAATGAAAATGAAAATACAAAACATCAGTATGTGTGAGATGCAGCTAAAGTAGTGCATTGAGGAAAATTTATAACACTAAAGACCATTTGAGAATAAGAAGGGTCTCAAAGCAATAATCGCATATTCACCATACAAATAAGAAAAAAGGAGAGCAAGTTAAGCCCAAAGAAGTAAAAATTCAAGAATAATAAAAATCAGAGCAGAAATCAGTCAAATAGAAAACAGAAAAATAATAGAAAAAAGTCAATGAAACCGAATGCTGCTCCATTGCACAGATCAACAAAGTTGATAAACCTCTAGGCAAACTAATGAAGAGAAAAAAGAAGACATAAAATAAAAATGTCAGCTTTGAGTGAGGTGACATCACTATAAATAATAAGGGGCCATTAGGGAATGCTATTAAATGAAATCAATAAATTACAGTTTATATGAAATTGATACTTTTTTGAAAGACACAATCAAAAACTACAATTCTTTGTAATTAGGTTCTTTTTTTCTCCCTCTGGTAGCAGTTCCTGTGTGAGAAATGTGGGCTGTTATCTTAAAAGCCATTGCTGATCTAGGAAGTGGGGGATGGGACCAGGATAAGGTAAAACACCACAAAGCTCTCTGTTCTTAAGAATATTCGCCAGTTTTTCTTCATTGAGTGTTCCCCTGGTTGTTCAAACTTTTAGTTTCCAGAGTTCCAACAGAAGTGTTTTCTGACATTTTTGTCACTTTTTTCCCCAGTGTTTTTATGGAGGAATATACTTTTGAGCCATTACTTCACCATCTCCGTTGATTAAAATTTAATTTATAACAAATCTAGCATCACCACTGATCAAAAACAAGACAATGATGCCCGTCTTTACCTCCTTTTTCAGTATCACACTAGAAATCTTCATCACCAAAATAAGACAAGAAAAATAAATAAAAATACAAGGATTGAATAGCAAGAAAGAAAACTTTTATTTTTCACTAGGACCTCCAAGAGAATACACAGTCATTTTATATTTACTATAAATTGAGTTCAGCAAAGATTTTGAATATGTGACCAATTTACAAAATCACTTGCATTTCTGTCTACAAGAACAAATCGCTAAGAAAAATAAATAATGCATGCCAGAGTAAAAGGAATTAAATTAGGTAACTTCATCACTATAATTCACAGAACTCAATTTGTGATTAAAGACATAATGTATAAACTTAAAAATTGATAAAGATATGTAAAGGAGAATATCTTTATGTCCCTGAGTTAGAAAGGGACTTATAAATCAATATTTTTAAAAAAACTACGAAGAGAAATATTGATAAATCTATGCGGCAGATTGTATTTTCCAAAGATGGCCACAACAATATTCTTTATTCTACATATTCTTTTTGTAATGTAATCTCATCACTCCTCCCATTGAGAGATCAGGTCTATGTTCTCTCTTTTGGAAAATGGGTTGGCTTCTGTGACTTCTGACTAAAGAAACAGCAGAATGAACATTTTAAAATTTTAAGGCTGGGTGAAAGATAATACAGCTTCCACCTTGTGAAATACTCACACTATGGCTTTTACTTGCCAAGTAATCAGCACACCTCAGCACTTGTCATGCTGTGATGAAACTCAAGCAAGCCACTGCAGAGACATAGTAGAGAAAAATTCTGAGACTAAGTGAAAAGAGAGAAATGCCCAGTCATCTTCCCACTGTTCCAGTCCCAGCCACCATCCCACTGCAACCACATAAAAGACCCTGTACCAGAAACACTCAGCAGAGCCCTTCCCTAATTTCTAACCCACAGAAAGCATGGGAGATAAAGTAACTGTTATTGTTTTAAGCCACTGAGTTATGGGGTGCTCCTTACGCAGCCCTAGAAAGCAGAACAACTTGGTTCTGTGAAAATTGAAAAACTTCCATTTATCAAAAATACCACAAAGAATAGAAACATATTCCACAGATTACATGATTACCCTCGCAGCCAGACCATATGCAGTTCATGCAAACAACTTCTCCAATCAACAGAAAGGTAAATAAACAAATAGAAAAACAGGCAAATGATATGAGCAGCTAATTCAGGTGACCAATACCACAGGAATGACAGATACCACAATAAAAGTTGCCTAATTTCACAGGAAATAGGAAAATATAAATGAACATATACATAAAATACAGCATATAGGGAAAAGTAAATGAAAATAAAAATAAAAATAATACCAGTTTACCTCATCATATCACAAAATTTTAAAGCCTAAGAATAACAAACATTGGCAGAATTTGGAGACTGGGGAACTTTCCTGCACTGCTGGTGGGTGGGTAAATTGCTGTGATCAGTTTAGAGAATTAAAGTTGCAGACACATATTCTATGACTCAGAGATTTAACTCCTACATATAAATCCTAGAGAATTTCACCCACCTGTACTGCAGGAAATATGTATGACACTATTCATAGCAATATTTTTTGCAACAACTAGAAAAAATTCCAATAATCCTAATGCTCAACACAAGATAATCAGTAATAAATCAGAGCATATGCATAAAAATAATTGATATGTAACAAAGAAAATGAATAAACAATAACCGCATATCAACACTGGTGAATCTCACAAATAAGTTGAACAAAAGATATAAGCTATAGAATATACATAAAGCTCTTTTTTTTTTTTTTTTTTTTTGAATATTAGAATGGAGCTTTATTCGAGCGCCTTAAACCATCTAATACAGCATAGTGATTTATTTAAGAATAGCTTTTCTTAAAACATGGAACTTTAAAACAAAACAGAATTCTTTTTTTTATTATTATTATTATATTTTAAGTTCTAGGGTAAGTTCTAAGTTCTAGGGTGCAGGTTTGTTACATATGTATACCTGTGCCATGTTGGTGTGCTGCACCCATTAACTCGTCATTTACATTAGGTGTATCTCTTAATGCTATCCCTCCCCGCTCCTCCCACCCCACAACAGGCCCCAGTGTATGATGTTCCCCTTCCTGTGTCCAAGTGATCTCATTGTTCAATTCCCACCTATGAGTGAGAACATGCAGTGTTTGGTTTTCTGTCCTTGCGATAGTTTGCTCAGAATAATGGTTTCCAGCTTCGTCCATGTCCCTACAAAGGGCATGAACTCATCCTTTTTTATGGCTGCATAGTATTCCATGGTGTATATGTGCCACATTTTCTTTTTTTTTTTTTTTTTTCGTTTTCTGTTCAAAAATATTTTTTCTCATGTTTATTTTTGTTTTTTTTTTCTTTTGTTTTTTTTTAATTTATTTATTATTATTAAACTTCAAGTTGTAGGGTACATGTGCACAACGTGTGGAGAAATAGGAACACTTTTACACTGTTGGTGGGATTGTAAACTAGTTCAACCATTATGGAAAACAGTATGGCGATTCCTCAAGGATCTAGAACTAGATGTACCATATGACCCAGCCATCCCATTACTAGGTATATACCCAAAGGATTATAAATTATGCTGCTATAAAGACACATGCACACGTATGTTTATTGCAGCACTATTCACAATAGCAAAGACTTGGAATCAACCCAAATGTCCATCAGTGACAGATTGGATTAAGAAAATGTGGCACATATACACCATGGAATACTATGCAGCCATAAAAAAGGATGAGTTTGTGTCCTTTGTAGGGACATGGATGCAGCTGGAAACCATCATTCTCAGCAAACTATCACAAGAACAGAAAACCAAACACCGCATGTTCTCACTCATAGGCGGGAACTGAACAATCAGATCACTTGGACTCGGGAAGGGGAACATCACACACCGGGGGCCTATCATGGGGAGGGGGGAGGGGGGAGGGATTGCATTGGGAGTTATACCTGATGTAAATGACGAGTTGATGGGTGCAGCACACCAACATGGCACAAGTATACATAAAGCTCTTTATATAAAATTTAAAACAATCCAAAGCTGTATAATACATTGCTCTGTGATACATATGTATATGTATAAAGTATAAATGAATATATGAAAGAAGCACCAAATTCATGATAATGGTTACCTCTGGGTAGAAGAGAGGCAAGGTGATCAGGAAGAAATACAAAAGAGAAATCTGGGTTGCCAATTATTCATTTTTAAAGCTGAGCAGTAGGTATGCGAATATTTACCACATTTTTCTTTAGACTTTTGTGTGTCTTAAAAATTAAATAATAAGTTTGAGAGCTTGAATGACATAAACAACACTTGACACAGAGGAAGAAAGGTTAGCACTAAAAATGACACTCCAGGAACAGAAAATCACACATACCTAGGGGCTTACAGGCATTCACAGAGACACCGACATAGAAGGCTACCAAGACACTCATAGGTGGAGGGGAGACTGAAAGGCAAGGGATGAAGTGAAGGAAATTCTTCATTCCTTGGATTGGATGCTTGGATTCTTACTATGGATTCCCTCCTAGGCGGACATCCTCTGGCAACACTTGCAACAAAGTCAGTTCTCTGAGTCTTTGGAAGGTAAAGTCATGCCAAATTTCAGCCCCTCCCTGACTCCCATAATCTCTAAGTGAAAGTCTCACCCAGAAGATTCCAGAAAAGTAAACAACTTTTCTGTGATTCCTATATAGATAATTCAAACAACCACAAACCACAGAAATACTTTTTATATAATCTCTCACTTTTCTGTCTCATGAAAAAGGGAAAAAAAATACCCTGATACCTGGAAAATGGTCTGACACTTGCAACTAGGCCTCAGTGATGTTTGAAGCTGGCCTGTAACTCACAGCTAAACCATAGTATTCTCCTGTTGTATATAATCTCACGGAATACCAATATTAGATATGCGCGCTCTGAGTCCATGATAAACTGAAACAAAACTTCATAGCTTTGTCTAAGTACAGATAAGCACAAGGCTACCATGCATCCCACAATATACTAAATATGCCCCCCTCCTGGCTAATATAAGTGACTGCTGCTTCTTTACCAAATACAGCTTTATCCTTGTTTGAGTCTGATAGATAAGATTGAGATATTTGATCACAGAATTGTTCTGCTTTTTTATAAGATTGAGATACCCAGTGGTTCTACTTTTTGACAGCACCCAATGTAAAGCAAACTTCTACTTCCTTAGTTTTTCCTACAATCACCGAACCAAAGCCTGAATCTCGTATTAGTAACTATTTTTTAACAGTCTCTTACTGATAAACACCCCATGGTTTCTTATGATGTATGTTCTCCCTCTCTATGTATAAAGCATGAGTAAGAAACCCAACTTACTAAACTAGAAGTATGTTCTTGGTGGTGTTTGACTGGAGGATATTGACACCCGCTATGCCTATCTACAAACGAAGCCAATTACAGCAGACCTGTTAGTGGAAATGCACTTCTCAAGTCCTTCAAATAGTTGTATGGCTACCACTTTGTGGTATGGAAAAGTTTATATCAACCTGAAATATAGAATGCTGCCCCACATTATAACTGTAAGTAAAAATTCCCAATTTCACTATATTTTCTTCTCTTTGATCATGACCATAAATATATAACTGTTTCATTTGCTTTTATTTTTCATCTGAGCAGAATACAAAAACAAGTTTTGGGTAGGATGGGGAGAATGATGTAGCTTGTACAAACTCACTCAGCTGGGAAGTAGCATGCAAACTGGCATTCAGTCCCAACACTGTCTAAATCATCCACACTTCATCACTGTGACATTTTAAGGTAACTGCGACGCAGAAGAGAGAGAGGACAGTCCAGATAGAAAACAGTATGTGTAAAACCACACAGAAGAGACATTATCTTTAGGTTTACAGCATGGCAAGTGTTGGAGTAAAGCCTAAAAGTAAGATTGGTGGAGGGAGATATTGAGAGTAACAGTACATGCAAGAATAGTACAGGGAGGTTTGGGTGGGTCACATGTGTTAGGTGATAATGAATTCAAACCATATTTTGTAACCAACAGAGATTTTAAGCTATGGGTAGAGGCAAGAATATATGATAATTAAAGCTATGTTTTCATTCTGTTTTTAAACTGACACATAATAATTGTGAATATTTACAGAGTACATAGTGATATTTTATATTTTGATACACATAATGAATGGTCAAACTGTTAGAGTAATTAGCATATTCATCACCTGAAACATTTATTGTTTCTGTGCTTGGAACATTCAAAATACTCTCTTCTACCTTTTGAAAGTATATAACAAATTATTAACTACAGTCACCCTATAGTGCTGTAGAAAACTAGAGCTCATTCCTCTTCTCCTATCTGGCTGTAATTTTGTATCCTTCAACCAATCTCTTTCTATACCATCTCTCCACTACTTTCCCTGCCTCTTGCAACCACTATTCAATTCACTACTTCTATTCAGTCAACTTTATTTTTAGCTTCCATATATGAGAGAAAACATGCGGTGTTTATCTGTCTGTTCTGGCTTGTTTAAATTAAAATAATGTTCTCCAGGCTCATCGATGTTGCCATAAATGACAGGGTTTTGTTTTTATAGATGAATAGTATTCCATTATGTATATACACCACTTTTTATTTATCCATTCATTTGCTGATGGACTCTTTGATTGGTTCCATATCTTGGCTATTGTGAATGGTGCTGCTATAAACATAGGAGTGCTGATATTTCAACAATATAGTGATTTCCTTTCCCTTGGATATATATCCAGCAGTAGGATTACTGTATCATATGGTAGTTCTATTCGTAGTTTTTTGAGAAACTTCCGCATTCTTTTCCATAATAACTATGTTAATTTACATTCCAACCAACAGCATATAGGAATTTCCTCATCTCTGCATCCTCACTAGCATTTATTATTTTTTGTCTTTTTGAAAATAGCCATTCTAACTGAGGAGAGATAAAAGTTCATTGTGGTTTTGATTTGCATTTCCCTGATAATTGTAATCTTGAGCATTTTATCATATATTTATTGGCTATTTCTGTCTTCTTTTGAGGTATATCTACACAGATCATTTGCTCATCTTTTAATCAGATTTTTTTGTTTTATTTGCTGTTGACTTGTTTGAGTTCTTCGAATGTTCTGGATATTAATCCCTTTTCAGATAATTTTCAAATAATTTCTCCCATTGCATAGATTGTCTTTTCACTCTTTTGTTTTCTTTGCTGTGCAGAAGCTTTTTAGTTTGACATAATTCCGTTTGTCTATTTTTGCTTGTTTTCCCTTTACTATTGAAGTCTTAGCCATAAAATCCTTTCCCAGACTAGCATTCTGAAGCTTTTTTCCTATGTTTTTCCTAGTAGTTTTATTATTTTGGATCTTATAGATAAGTCTTTAATCTATTTTCAGTTGATTTTTTTGGTAAGATGAGAGATAGGAGCCTAGTTTCAGTCTTCTGAATATACAGTTTTTCCCAGCACCACTTATTGAAGAGACTGTCCTTTCCCAAATAAATATTCTTGGAGACTTTGTCAAAAATCACTTGGTTATAAATATGTGCATTTATTTCTGAGCTCTCAATTCTGTTCCAATGGCATATGCGTCTATTTTCTGCTAATACCACACTGTTCCAGTAACTATAGCTCTGTAGTATTTTGTGAAGTCAGGTAGTGTGATGCCTCCAGCTTTGTCTTTTGCTGAGGATTTCTTTGGCTATTTGGCTTTTTTGTGGTTCTATACATATTTTAGGATTGTTTATTCTATTTCTGTGAATAATATCATTGGTATTTTGACAAGGATTGCATTGACTCTGTAGATCTCTTCGACTAGTATGGTCATTTAAAAAATATAACTTCTGTCAGTTCTTGAACAGGGGATAGCTATCTTTTCTGTGTGTCCTTTTTAATTTCTTTCATCAGGGTTTTATAATTTTTCTTGTAGAGATTCGTCATCTCCTTGGTTAAAGTTATCCCTATGTATTTTATTTTTAATATCTATTGTAAATAAAATTGCTTTCCTGATTTTTTCTAGTTACTTCATTGTTGGTGTATAGAATTGCTGCTAATGTATGTGTTTTGATTTTGTATCCTACAACTTTATTGAATTTATCAGTTTTAGGACTTTTTTGGTGGAGTCTTTAGTTTTTTTATGTATAAGATCATGTCATCTACACATAGGGACAATTCAAACTTCTCCATTTCAATTTGGATGCACTTTATTTCTTTTCTTGCCTAATTGCTCTGGGCTAGATCTTTCAGTTCTATATCAAACAAAACTGTTGAGAGTGGGCATCCTTGTTGTGTTTCAGATCATGGAGGAAAAGTTTCCAGTTTTATACCAGTCCATAAAATGTTAGCTGTGGGTTTTTCATATATGACCTTCATTGTATTAAGGTATATTCCTTCTATACCTAATTTGACAAGAGATTTTACCACAAAGTGTAGTTGCATTTTATCAGAAGCTTTTTCTGCATCTACTGAGAGGATTATATGGGTTTTGTCCTTCATTCTGATGACGTGATGTATCGTGTTTATTGATTTACGTATGTTAAACCATTCTTGCAACTCTAGGATAAATTACACTTGACTATAATGTATATAATGTATAATATTTTTGATGTGCTATTGGATTCAATTTGCTAGAATTTTGGTGAGGATATTTTAATCTACATTCATTGGATATTGGCCTGAAGTTTTCTTTTCTGTTGTGTCTTATCTGGTTTTGGTATCAGGATTATGCAGGCCCTGTAAAATGAAGGTTTAGAATAAGTCTTTTTCTCTCAATATTTTGGAATATTTTGAGAATTAGGTCTTCCTTAAAAAACTGACAGAATTCAACAGTAAAGTCATCTAGTCCTGGAATTTTCTTTGTTCGGAGACTTTATTACTGATTCAAGCTTGTTACTCATTGCTGGTTATGGTTTTCTATTTTTATTTGGCTCAATTATGGTAGGTTATGTATTCAGGAATGTATCCATTTTAGTTAGGCTTTCAAATTTGTTGGCAAATAGTTGTTCATAGTAGTATCTAATGATTCTTTGTATTTCTGAGGAACTAATTATGTCTCTTTTTTCCTTTTCTGATTTTGAGTCTTCTCTCTTTTTTCGTTATTAGTCTAGCTAATGGTTTGCCAATTTTATCTTTTGAAAAAACCAACTTTTTGTTTCATTAATCTTTTATATTGTCTTTTAGAGTAATTTTATTTCTGTTCTGATCTTTCTTATTTCTTTACTTCTGCTAATATTGAGTCTGGTGTATTCCTTTGTAGTTTCTTAAGCTAAATTGTTAGATTGTTTATTTGAAATCTTTCTACTTTTTGATGTAGGCATTTATTGCTATAAAATTGTGCCTTAATACTGCTTTTCCAAGACTTTTAAATTTTCATTTTAATGTTTTCATTGACCCACTGATAATTCGGGAGCATGTTGTTTAATATCCACGTATGGTTTTAACTCTTCTTGTTGATTTCTGGTTTTATTCCATTGTGGTCAGAAAATATACTTGATCTAATTTCAATTTTTAAAAAATTTTGAAACTTATTTTGTATCCTACCATATGGTCAATCTTGAAGAATGTTCCATGTGATGACAAAAAGAATGTGCATTCTGCAGCTGTTGAGTGAGATGTTCCTTAAATGTCTGTTAGGTCCATTTGGTCTATGGGGCAGTTTTGAGCCAATTTTTTTTAAAATTTATTTTCTGTCTAGATGAGCTGTCCAATGATAAGAGTGGGGTGATGCCCTAACCTATTATTGTGTTGGAGGTTGTCTCTCCCTTTATATCTTACAACATTTGTCTTATATACCTGAGTGCTCTGTCATTGGGTATATATAGAGATATAATTCTAATATCCCCTTGCTGATTTGACCCATTTATTACTATATCATGTCCTTCTTTGTCTCTTTTCAGACTTTTTCTTTTTTAACTGAAAGTCTGTTTTAGCTAAGTATAGCTACTCTTACTTGTTTATGGTATCCATTTGCATGGAATATCTTTGTCCTTCCCTTCACTTTGAGTCTATGAAAACTGTTTCTTTACAAATAAAGTTTCTTGTAAGCACCATAGAGTTGGGTCTTGTTTTTGTTGCTGTTGTTTTGTATTTTAATCCATTCCATCAGTCTGTGCTTTTTACAGAAAATTTAATTGATTTACATTAATATTTACTATTGGTAGGTGAGGACTTACTCCTACCATTTTATTAATTTTTTAGCTGTTTTGTGTATTCTTTGTTCCTTTCTTCCTCTCTTGTTTATCACAGTGGTTTAGTGATCTTCTGTAGTAATAATATTTTATTCATTTTTATTTCTCCTTTGTGTAACTGCTGTACCAATGAATTTTATATATTCGTGTGTTTCATGGTAGTAGTTACCACCTTTCCTGTTTCAGATGTAGCACTTCCTTAACCATTACTTTTAAGGTTCATCTAGTGACTGATGAACCCCTTATTTTTTGCTAATCTGAGAAAGACTTCATTTCTGCTTAATTTCTCCAGGATAGTTTTGCTGAATAAAAAGCTGGCATTCTTTTTTTCTTTCAGCATTTGAATGTGACGTCCTATTCTCTCATGAACTGTTAAATTTGTTCTGAGAAATCACTTTTAGTCTAGGGGGATATCTTATATGTGAGTTGACACTTTTTCTCTTTTTTTCAACTTTCATTTTAGATTCAAGTGGTACATGTGCAGGTTTGTCACAAGGGTATATTGTATCTTGCTGAGGTTTACGGTATGGTTGAACCTGTAACACAGGTACTAAATAGAGTACCCAAGAGGTAGTTTTTCAACCTTTCCCCCTTTCCTTCCCAGTCTTGTAGTCCCCAATGTCTATTGTTTCCTTCTTTGTGTCCATGTTTGTCCAGTGTTTAGCTCCCACTTATAAGTGAGAATATACAAGTATTCAGTTTTCTATTTTTGCATTAATTTGCTTAGGATAATGGTCTCCAGCTGCATCCATGTTGCTGCAAAGTAATTGATTTTATTCCTTTTTATAGCTGTGTAGTATCCCTTTGTGTATATGTATCATATTTTTTTTCAATACACCTTAATGGGCATCCAGGTTGATTATATGTTTTTGCTATATGACTAATGCTGTGACAAAAATATGAGTGCATGTCTTTTTGGCAGAACAATCTATTTTCCTTTGGATATATACCCAGGAATGGGACTGCTGGGTCAAATGGTAGTTCTGTTTTTAGCTTTTTGAGAAATCTCCATACTGCTTTCCACACTGGCTGAATTAATTTACATTCCCACCCACAGTATATAAACACTCCTTTCTCTTCACAGTCTCACCAGCATCTGTAGTTTTTTGACTTTCTAATAATAGCCATGCTGACTGGTATGAGATGGTATCTCATTGTTGAGTTGAATTGCATTTCTCTGATGATTGATGATGTGGAGTAATTTTTATATGTTTGTTTGCCACTTGTATATTTTCTTTTGAGAAGTGTCTGTTCATGTCTTTTGCCTATTTTAATGGGTTTTTAAAATTTTTCTTGTTGGATATTAAACTATTGTTAGATGCATAGTTTGTGAATATATTCTCTCATCCACTAGGTTGCCTATATATTCTGTTGATAGTTTCTTTTGCTGTGCAGAAGCTCTTTGGTTTAATTACATCCCACATGCCAACTTTTGTTTTTGTTGCAATTACTTTTGAGGACTTAGTCATAAATTGTTTCCCAAGACTGGTGTCCAGAATGGTTTTTCTTACATTTCCTTTTAGGATTATTATGGTTTTAGGTGTTATATTTAAATATTTATCCATGTTGAGTTAATTTTTGTATATAGTGAAAGGTAGGGGTCTGGTTTCATTCTTCTGCATATGGCTAGCCAGCTATTCTACCACCATTTATTGAATAGGGGAGTCCCTTCCTCATTGCTTATTTTTGTTGACTTTGTTGAGGATCACATGGCTGTAGGTATGAAGCTTTATTTCTAAATTCTCTATTCTGTTTCATTGGTCTATGTGTCTGTTTTTGTGCCAGTACCATGTTCTTTTTCTTTCTGTAGCTTTGTAATAGTCTGAAGTTGGGTAATGTGATGACCCCAGCTTTGTTCTTTTCGCTTAGGCTTGTTTAAGCCATTGGGCTCTTTTTTAGTTCCATATATATTTTTAGAATAGATTTTTTCAAAATCTGTGTAATGTTTGTAGTTTGATAGGAATAGCATTGAATCCGTAAATTGCTTTCAGCAGTATGGCCATTTAAATGATATTGATTCTTCCAATACATGAATATGGAATATTTTTTTCATTTGTTTGTATCATTTATGATTTCTTTCAGCAGTTTTGTAGTTCTTCTTGTAGAGGTCTTTCACCTCCTTGGTTAGAAGTATTCCTAGGTATTTTACTTTTTCACTACTATCGTTAGTGGGATTGCATTCTTGAGTTTGCTCTCAGTTTGAATGTTATTTATATATAGAATAGTTACTGGTTTTTGTACGTTGACTGTGTATCCTGAAACTTCACTAAAGTTGTTTGTCTGTTCTTGGGGTGGCATTTTGGTAGAGTCTTTAGTGTTTTCTAGGTATAGAATCATATCATCAGCTAAGAGAAATAATTTGACCTCCTCTTTTCCTATTAGGATGCCCTTAACTTTTTCTCTTGCCTGGTTGCTCTGGCTAGTACTTCCAGTACTATGATGAATAGGAATGGTGAGAGTGGTTATCCTTGTCTTCTTCCAGTTCTTAAAGGGAAAGATTCAGTTTTTGCTTATTCAGTGTGACATTGACTGTGAGTTTGTGATAGGTGGATTTATTATTTGGAAGTATGTTCCTCCAATATCTAGTTTGTTGAGGGTTTTTATCATGAAGAGATATTGGATTTTACTAAAAAATTTTTCTGTGTCTGTTGAAATAATCATTTCATTTTGTTTTTAATTCTGTTTGTGATGAATCACATTTGTTGATTTGCATATGTTGAATCAACCTTGCACTTCAGAAAGGAACCATACCTGATTATGGCGTATTAAATTTTTGATGTGCTATTTCATTCAATTTGCTAGTATTTTGTTGAGGATTTTTGCATCTATGTTCATTAGGGATATTGTCCTGTAGTGTGGTTTTGGTTTTGTTTTATTCATGTTTTCTTCTCCAGGTTTTGGTATTAGGGTGATACTGGCTTTGAAAAAAGGAAGAGCCCCTTCTCTTTGATTGTTTGAAACAGTCTCAGTAGAATTAGTACCAGCTCTTCTCTGTAAATCTGGTAGTCTTCAACTATGAATTCATCTGGTCCAGGTCTTCCCTCAACCCCACCTCCACCCCACCGCCTGTTGGTAGTTTTTTGGTTACTGGCTCAATTTCAGAACTTGATATTGGTGTGTTCAAGGTTTCAATTTCCTTCTGATTCAGTTTTGGGAAGTCTTATGTTTCCAGGAATTTATTCATTTCCTCTAGATTTTCTAGTTTGTGTACAAAGAGGTTTCCATAACAGCCTCTGAGGGTCTTTTGTATTTCTGTGGGATCAGTTGTAACGACACCTTTGTCATTTCTGATTGTGCTTATTTGGATCTTCTCTGGTTTTTTCTTTGTTAATCTAGCTAGAGGTCTATCATATTTATCCTTTCAAATAAACAACTTTTGGGTTTTTTTTATTTTTTGTATGTATTTTTGGGTCTTAATTTCATTCAGTTATGCTTTGATTTCATTTATATATTTTCTTCTTGTACTTTGGGGGCTCGTTTGTTCTTGTATTCTTAGTTCCTCTTGGTGTGTGTTGTTAGATCATTGATTTGAGATTTTTCTAACTCTTTGAGGTTGGTGTTTAGGATGATAAACTTTCTTCTCAACATTGCTTTTGCTGCATCTCAGAGATGTGGATATGTTGTGTCTCAGTTTTTATTTATTTCAAAGAACATTTTTACTTATGCTTTAATTGTACTGTTTACCCAAAAGTCATTCAAGAGCAAGTAGTTTAATTTCCATGTAATTCTGTGTGTTTTAGATATCCTTTTGGTATTGATTTCTGTTTTTTATTCCATTGGGTCTGAATGCATAATTGGTAAAATTTTACTTTTTTAATTTTTTTTAGCTTTATGGTGGAGCATGTGGTCAATATGGGAGTATGTTCTGTGTGCAGATGATAAAAATGTGTATTTTGTGGTCAATGGGTCAAGTATTCTGTAGATAACCATTAGATTCAATTGGTTAAGTGTTGAATTTATGTCCAGAATTTCTTTATTAGCTTTCTGCCTCCATGATTGGTCTAATGCTGTCAGTGGGGTGCTGAATTCTCCCACTATTATTGTATTGCTAAGTGTCTCATACATTCAGAAGTGGTTGTTTATGAATCTGGGTGTGCCAGTGTTGTGGGCATGTATATTTAGGAATTTTAACTCTTCTTTCTGAATTGAACCCTTCATCATTATGTGATGTCCTTCTTTGTCCTTTTTTAATGTTGTTAGTTTAAACTCTGTTGTATCTGATATAAGACAGTGACCCCTTCTGCTTTTTTGTTTTCCAATTGTGTGGCAGATCTTTTTCCAACCATTTACTTTGAGCCTATGGGCATTATCACATGTGAGATAGGCTTCTTGAAGACAGCAGATGGATAACGCTTGTTATTTTATCCAACCTTACACTGTCTAATTTAAGTGGGGTGTTTAGACTATTTACATTCAAGGTTAATATTGATATGTGAGGTTTTCGTCCTATTGTGAAGTTCTTAGGTGGTTGCCTATTCTGTGTTTCTCACAGAGTTGATCTTTATGCACCTCACAGATTCCCATTTGCTCACAGAGTTCATCTTTATGCAGTATCTTGTCATTTCCCAGTGACTGAGGCACACTAAAAGCCTCTAATCTGCCATCTCACTTCCATTTTCTGTAAGTCACTTTTCTTTTTCTGTTTATAAATGGTCCACCACATGCTTGAGCCTGTCTGAGCCTACTCTGGCTTGGGAGGCTGCCCAATTCATAAATCATTCTTTGTTCACTTAAGCTCTGTTAAATTTTATTTGCCCAAAGTTTGTTCTTTTAACACATGAAAGGTTTTCTTTCTCTGAGACCCCTGGTGGCAACTGGATAAAGAATGGCTACCACATACTGAGTGACATTTTTTCTCTTGTGGGTTTTAGGATTCTCTCTTTGTCTTTGACTTTTGACAACTTGACTATAATGTGCCTCAGAGAGGACCCTTTTGCATTGAATCTATTTGAGAATCTCTATACTTCCTGGAACTGGGTATCCATACTCTTGCAAGACTTGGGAAGTTAGCAACTATTATTTAAATAAATAGGTTTTTTTTTGTAGTTTTTCCCATCTCCATGTTCTCTTCTTGAAACCTCATGAGTCCTGTAGGCTTTCTTTATTCTTTCTTTTCACTTGGATTATTGCAAAAGATCTGTCTCTAAGTTCATCAATCTTTTCTTCTGCTTGTTCTTGTCTGTTGTTGAACTCGACTGTATTTTTATTTCATTCATTGAATTCTTCAGCATCAAGATTTATGTGGGTATTTTTTACAATATTTATCTCTTTGTTGAATTTCTTTCAGATCATGACTTGTTTTCCTGATTTTGTTGTATTGCTTACCTGTATCCTCTGTATCTTACTGAGTTTGCTTAAGAAAATTATTTAGAATTTTTTCTGTTGTTTTGCATATTTCCTTCTCTCTGTGATCTGTTACTGAAGAATTATTATGCTCCTTTGCAGTTGTCATGTTTCCTTGGTTCTTCATGTTTCTTTTGCCCCTATATTGATATCTGTACAGCTGGTGGAACAGTCAACTACCGCAATTTTATAGAGTAGCTTTCATAGAGAAAGACTTATTCCCATAGATGGGTCCTGTGATGTCATTTGGTTGGGTTATGTTGGCTTTGGCTGTAGGTGGACACAGGTTTTCATAAAGTTTCTTCCCCTATAATCCATGTTAGAAATGTCTATGAGTGCCTTAGTGGCCTAGGCTATGGGAGTTTGGCAGGGGTGATGTGGCTTTGCCAGGGATGAGTTTGTCAAACTATCTCTCAGACTTAGAGTATACACATGCATGCAGTGGGTTGACCAGTTTGGGACCTGGCTTGGCAGAGTTAGGGTCACTGGGCTATTTCATAGGCGAGGGTCATGGGAGCATGGGATGGGTTGGCCTTTGGGGGACTGGTTTGCCAGGATCAGGGCCTCTGGGCTGTTTCACCAGCCAGGGGTGCAGGTCACAATGGCTTGGTTGGTTCAAGGAGGGATCTACCTGAGGCAGGTCAACCAGGCTGGTTCTTTGGCTGCAGGTGTCAGCATACAACTGTTTGGCTGGCTTGGGAGTAGGTCTTCTGGAGGTTGGTCTCATGAATTGTTTCTCTGGCTGAGAGCATGGACATGTAGCTACTTGGTTGTCTCAGGGACTTGTCCACTGGAAGCAGATCTTGAGGGCTGGTTCTCTAGCCAAGGGAAGAGGTCTTGCGGCTGCTCAGCTGGCTTAGGGGCATGTTCCCCAGATTGTTTCTCCTGACAGAGGGGTGGGTGTGGGGCTGCTCAGTGGGCTTTGGAGCGTATCTGCTGAAGGAAGATCCACCAGATTCTAAGTAAAGCAGCTAGACCGGCAGGGCCACATTTTTAAATAACTGTGAGAAGAGTCAAAAATGGATTAAAGATGGAACAGACTCAATAGCCTACAGAAAGCCCATTTTATGAAATATGTCAGGAAGTTACTCTTGCATCTAAGAAATTATTCTATATTTGTCTCATCACATCCAGGTGAAACAGCTTTGTTATTATCTCAACACCCATGGGTTTTAAACTACCACAGTAATCTTTTCATAGTTCATAGGGAGTATTTGTGCAGCTCAGTTAAAGTATGACTTCTAATTAGGATTTAATTAGAAATAGAAAGCAGCTTGTTTAGAACATGGCTTTGTATGTCGAGTTACAAAGCTTCATCTGCATCTCTATTAAAGATTTTTAAAATCCTCTATATGCTGAATTAAGGAAGAGTGATTCTGAATACATTTTGCAAAACCTATGGGCTCCATAAACAGCCATTAGGAAATATCAGATAGAAATATCATAGAATCCCTGAATTTGTATTTATGCTTCCTTTCCCAAGCCCTGTTTAAAGATGACACCCAAAAGACCAACATGATACATAATAGATTTAATCCATGATCATCAACTTTGATCAAACAGTAGTGACTAAAGTGAATGGAATTTTGAGAAGACATGTCAGAGTTCAGCAGGAAAGAGTACATAGAAAAGTTTTGATAAATTAGCTACAGGGGAGGTGAATAATGGCATGTGTATCACGGTAAGTAATCGAATACCTTGAAGCAGTCTCTCCAGTTAGAAAACACACAATCAGAACAGGAGTTGCAACAAAGCCTCATGAATGCTTGGTTTATTCATGTGGCCCAATATAATATCTTAAAAAGATTATTTTCTGTATTTCCTTGTATACGATGGTCCCTATTCCAGTGGGTCTGAAACATCCACATTTTCTTTAGAAGAATCATATTTCTTATCAAGAGAAACAGCATATGTTTGGTTTTATATCTTTAAAAATTTTTTTACTCTTACTCTTAAATAAGTTTTTAAAACTATTAACATGAGCAATAGTTCTGAAATCTAAAGGTTTTTAATTGCAAGAGATAGGCTTCTTTGAAAGGCGAAAAGCTTTTGAGAGTCAAAGTAAAAACTCTGAAAGAGGCTACACATAACAACAGATTTGAAAGACGGTGGAAGACATAGACTGCCCTAAGGAAGTGTAACCTGGGCTGGAAGAGACAAGTGAGTTTGAAAGAGATTAGTAGGACAATAAAGATGATGGCCTCATGGAGAGGAGCAGATTTGGCCGCCATTTGGGAAAAAATGTATTAGTATATGCACAAAATATAATCATCAAGGTTATATATATTTAGTTATTTTATATGCTCAAAAATATATTACATGCTACATTTAATCATACTGTGCAACGTACAAAGCATGTGTCTTAACAGAGCACGCCAGGGTGACTATGACATATGAAGCCCCAGAAAACATAAGGCTGAAAGGTGTGCTCTGGATTTTGCCATAGAAGTCACCCAAGCAACCATCCCAGCTGGAATCTGACCGTATGGAACTGATGTCCACAGCACACTGCCAGGTTGCTCCCCTTATACGGTACTCCCTCTTCATGCTGATATTTTAATAAGCTTTTTTTTTTGAGGGGGGGGCATCTGAATAGAGGAAACAGAATAAAGATTAAAATCATATGGGAAGATATTATCTGGCCAAAGGGAAAATCTGAGATCGTGTGCTGAGATCACTTTGGACACACAGCTGCCTATTATTACTCCCTCTGGCATGGTCATAATTGAGATAAATGTAGCTAGAAATTTATGTTGCATTCCTTATCTGCCATTGGCCTTACTGCTTGGGAAGAAATTTTAGAGCTGAGGTCATACATTATAATTACCATGTAGCATCATCATGAATGTTTTTTTAAATGGACATTTAAACACATACCAAAAAAAAAAAAAAGCTAATTTGTAATTAAATAAAACATGGTTTTGTGAAAAACCTACTATGTATATTATACTTATTTTCCACCTTCTGCCCCTCATTAGGAAGAAGGTTGGCTTACATTTTGTGCAGATGTATTTTGGAGAATGCTCTCAAGGGATACAATGGTAGTAAAGCGAGGACGGCAAGATGGGGTAAAGGGTGAAGCTGACCTGCACTGCTGCTGCACCTGAACTTCATTTAGCCTTACAGGGAGCTTTGGACAAATCACAACACTTCAGAGTTATCTCAAACTGAGGCATGGGGCTGGGACTTTGTGTCCTGCCTCAATCAGTCATTGGCCATAGAATTCCTCCTAGAGCAGGCATAATTTTAGATGAGGCAGTTCCCTGAGGCTGAGGGCAATTTCAATGAAGAGTGTAACTATGAACCACTGGATGTCAGTATTTCCAGCACTGGAGAATAAACAGGCCAGTCCTGATGAGAAGAGTCAGTAACAAATCTCAGTATATATTTCAAACTTCCATGTGCAGAAACATCAGTTTAAATTTTAACATTAGAAACAATTATCTAGGCAATTCTTCAGTTCTCCCCTTTGCAAAGACTCAATAAATGCAGACTCCCATTATTCCTCCACCAGCCTACCAGATTTCATCTACAAACTGTAGCGCTGGATATAGATGACTTGAGAGTCTAGGTGTGCATGCAATGTGATGTATGACGGTAGTGGTGGTGCGGGAACCTGTATCTCTTTGGCTATTTAGCACATCTTGAGACCACGTAAGAGGATTAGAGAAATGCACAGATTTCTTACTTCTTAATTTTCTTTTTCCTAGGATTTTATATACAAATACATTTAAGACACCTCTGATGTTACAAGGTTAACCCCGTCACCTGTCACTGGTGGTGTGAACACTGTGAGTTGCTGACTGGTGTCCCTGTAAATTGCAGAAGCAGGGATATTGGAATCCAGCAGTGGTGGTCCGTGCTGATGAGCACATCTTTCCTGGCTTGAATCCTTTTCATTACTGATATAAATCAATCTGTCGGCCTCCAGCGGTTAATACTGTAGTGAATTTCTTTAATTCAACTCCAAACTCTAAAAGTGTAATCTCAGGGAAAAGTTTCTAAAACATATTTTTAAAGTGTGCATTTCAAAATATAAAACAAAATAAACAGGATGTGTATATATGTGACTTTCATCTTTCGAAGTTTCTTATAATCTGTCCTTAACTTTTAAGGATCTATGATGTCTTCTGCTGATAAAATGTTAATTTGAAGTTCAGAAATTATTTTCGGCCAGGCGTGATGGCTCACACCTATAATCCCAGCACTTTGGGAGGCCGAGGCAGGCGGATCAGCTAGGTCAGGAGTTGGAGACTGGCCTGACCAACATGGTGAAACCCCATCTCTACTGAAAATACAAAAATTAGCCGGGTGTGGTGGTGGGCACCTGTTAACCCAGGTACTCGGGAGGCTGAGGCAGGAGAATCACTTGAAACTGGGAGGCGGAGACTATAGTGAGCCGATATTGTGCCATCGCACTCCAGCCCAGGCAACAGAGCGAGACTGTCTCAAAAAAAAAAAAAAAAAAAAAAAATTATTTTCATTTTACTTTTTTCTTTGGTTTAAGTTAAAGTAAATTCAGTACTTAAGAAAACAGCACATTTAGATCGATGCCATTTTTCTGAAGTTACTTCTTGTTACTGATCTAGTCATCTCCCTTGCTCTCTGAATATATCCCAAGGGAGAGAGAGAGCGCGAGATCTTAAGTGATGTTCGCTAGTTGTTAATGATAGATTCTTCTGTGCAGCAATTTAATATGTTTTTTACTTCCCACCTACTTTTCTTTATTGCTTGTATTTATATAATAAGCATATATCATTTTTATAAAACAGTAAGATAGATGAATACTATTAAAACCTCAGAAGAAAATAAAGGAGAAGGAATACAGAGCTCCCTCAAACCTTATTTCATCACAGGCAGTTTATCTCTTTATTCCCATTTAATCACTTCAGCCTCAAGGTGAAAAAGTGTAACCCATAGACAGAGGTAATCTTGTCTTGATACAAGAAAACATTTGAAAGTTGAAATAGTTAAAAGTATGCTCCTATGAGCTAGGGCTCATTTTACTTCCATTTCTTAATTTATAATCTTTGTGTATTTCCTGGAAATAAGCCTCCTGAAGGGAATATAAAACACAGATAGAAAAATGATGTCAACCAACTGAACCCCCCACTGCGGTCACACATGAAGTCGCAGATGAGCAAACTACGGTACAGGAGAAACCACTTTTAATTTAATTAGTAGGATAAAAGTTACTTTCCTTCATGTTTCTCCCTCTGCTTTTGGGTTTCTGGGTTTTTTTTAATCACAAAAAACTTTTAGAAATTACAGAAAGCAGAGAAAATATGTACAAGAAGGAATAAAGATCATCATAATTTTATCTCCCAAAGATGACTAGCAATATTTTAGTTTAATTAAAGATTTTTTTAAAAGGATTTTGGTTGTCAATTGGGATCAAACTGTCTAAGAATGTTTACATTGCTTTCTGTACAAACATGATATATACAAAAGTTTCTTATGAGCATAACTCAGTATACGTGTAATACATGATCATAGAAGAAATCGGAAAACACAAAGTTTTAAAAATCAATCATCCTGCCATCTATATGTAAACATTCTTGATATACATTCTTCCAAACTTTTTAAGAGAGTAATTAAACAAAACCTTCTGAATAGTTTTTATTTAACAATAGATCATAACATCATAGGTACCTCTAATTTTTGCTACTAGAGAACTGAAATAAAAGATGTTTTAAGGTATATCTTTCTGTATAATGAGCATGTTGTCCAATTACTTCCTTAGGAAAAATATCTAGAGGTAAACTACTGAGTCACACTGTAATAACATTTTAAGGGCTATGCATCTGTTTCTAAGACTAATTAGAAGGGTATACAAATTGGTAGTTTTTCCAAAAGTAAAGGACGTCCGCTTCACAAACCCTTACCAATTCTGAATAACATTACTAATCTTAGTATTTCAGTCCAAAAGGAAAAAAAACAAAACAAACGATTGCTTATTGTCTTTTTATGCTTTGATTACTATAAAGGCTATAGAATTTTTCAGAGAATTACTATTTTTATATATTTCTAGCATTTCTTTCTATTGTCATCCTTATACTTTTGCTATTAATTTGCATTATTTTTAAATAGTCACATTATTGTTCCTTTGTCATCTGTTTCCAAATGTTTATAGGTATTTATTTTTCTTGTACAATTAACTTTTCTAATATTTCAAAGTAAAGCTATATGATAATTGATAACAGAATCTTTGTTTTTATTGGGCTCTTAATGAGAATAAATCTAGTCTTCTAGCCGTTAAGGATGTATGTTAGTTTGAGATTTTTATTGTGTCAACTTCTATTCTAATCCTATTTTGCTAAACGTATTTTTAAAATCAGATGTTTCAGATTTTATCAAATGCATTTTTGGCATCTATTAGGAGAATATATTTTTTCTCTTTGAATTTATTGAAAATATAAATTATATGTAATGCTTTTTCTAATTTTGAACTTCTTTACATTCTGGAAATACATTCTCCTTGGTATTGAATGTTTGAATCCGTTCCATATGTCCTCATTTTAAAAAATGCCAATTATGCATATATTGAGCCCTCTTTCTTTATCTTTTCTGTTATTATTAAAATATTTTATTATTTTAGTTTGATTTGTTTTTTGATTTTCCCAAGCCATCCACCCTATCTTTGCCAAAATTGGCATTACTTTCTTTTTCTACTTCTTATTGTTTTCATTCTGAAATGTTTGTTTTATTGCCATGTTTTTCCTGAGTTTTTCCAACTTGCTGTTAGATTCTCCTGTTATCACATAATCCTCTTCCTAAGCATTTTTTGTTTTTAGAAATATCAAATTGTCTATAATTTTTTAAGAATATGAAAATCTATTGAACTGAAGCCTTCATTCTTTGGGCAACTCATTTAATAATGCATATTTATTTCCGTTTGTTTAAGATTTTTACTCATCTCTGAATGATTCATCTGCCAGATTCCAGATAAGGAACTGTATGTAGTAAATTGTTAAAACTTTATGTTGCTTCAGCATCCATTTTGAATCTAGGTTTAACTTTCTCATACCAGAAGCAAGGCTTAGTTACCTTTGACACAGTATCCAGTTCTCTGGCTCTTCCCAGTTCCTCAATGTGGTCAATCCAGATGTCTGCCTCCTGGTGGCTCCCTCCCTATGGGACATACCAATACAACCTAGCTGACTCACCCCACTGACCCCACACCTACATAGACTGTACACATATGCCACAGTAACCACTCTCAGTCACAACATGACCCTTTGAGATTCATGCTGGCTTGCTCTAAACATGCTAGTTAGAATCTCCTGTGGGAAGCCTGCTTGGGTAATACTCCGCACCCTAATAAAGTCCTTGGCTCATAGACCTTCCCCCACACCCCACCTATAGGTTGGGTACTCTGCTGGCTCCAGACTTCCTGTCAGCCCTCATTGACACCCCTCTTCTCTTTGGGATCTGTACGTAATAAACTGCTTCTGACATTTCATGTGTTTTTGCTGTGTTACCTCCTCTGTCTTACCTAATTGACATACCCAGATCTAACTTTCCTTCTAGTCAAAGCTCTCCTGGACAGTGACTATCTTGGTGTTATAAACTGGACACAGGTCAGACAAGAGCCATAGGGGTATCTGCCAGCACAGACAAATTGACTGTGAGAGGCACACCAAGTCATAGGTTGTACACTTAGGCATTAAGCATTAAGCTATCCGCCAGAATTAAAATAAATAAATAAATAAAAAATAAATAAAAAAAATAAAAAAGCATCCATATCCCATGAAAGGCATATTGTAAATATCCTGGATTATCCCCTGGATCTGCATCAGGGCAAGGCTGGAGTCTATAGCCAATCTCCAGAGAGAGAGAGCTCAGGACAAACTAGAGAGGAATACAAGACTATTCTGTGGAGAAAATGGAGAGAGGAGTGTGAACTGGCAATCTCTAGCCTCACTTTTGTCTGTTCTCTCCTTTATTCTCTGACTAAATCTTTTAGCGTCCAAGGGAAAAGCATAGTAGAGTTGGGGTAGGGAGAAAGGGGAGTACAGAAGGCAGTAATTCAAAACCTATGCTCTGAAGTCACCCACAGGATTCAAATTCCAATGCTGCTCCCTGCTAGCTCTTTGGTCTTGAAATAGTACTTTAAATTCTCTGTATCTCTGTTTGTTTTTTTTTTTTATCTGCATAGTCCCTTCATAGCTTGTTAAAAAATTAAATGAGTCACTATTAAATCTAGAACACTTTCTGCCACATATAATGGTTCAACAAGGGTTAATATTATTATTAGTTGCTTTTGCCTCATGAGCTTTCTGTTACAATATGCAACCGCTTTGTCCTTTTTCTTGAATCACTCTACCTTACTCTAAGCATCCACCTCAATTAGGAGGATTGGTTAGAGACCACAGAAATGACATAAGATGTATTCTTCAGTTGCAGTTTTTGACTTTCTGTGTTGTTTTTTTTTTAACTAAGTCGTTACAGGGGCATGCCTGCATTTCTCATGACTGCCTCATTCCTCTAGCTTGCAGTCAGACGGTCAGTGGCTTCTCATTTAAGGACTACAGTGCTTACTTTGGGAGAAATCCATATCTTGCAGAACACAAAGAATACCACTTGACTATCAACAAGGTTTCTCCTTTGTAGAGATATCTTTGGCCAGAGTACTTCACAGTTTGAAGTTGTAGTAGACATTATTTTTTGGGTCATTGTAGATGGTGGATTACTCCCTTTCTTTTTTTCCTTGCTGTTTCTGACAGGTTTCATTTTTTTAAAAAGGAGAGTAATAAATATGCCTTAATTTAAGATTTCTAAGCAAAAATCTGGAATACATTCAATAGCTTAAGGATGATCTGAAAGAATTCACCTGTAAAATGGTCCAGGCTGAAATCAAATCAATGGTAAATTCATGATAAAATATAAAATTCAGTATGGCCACTATATTATATATACTTTCTACTTATTTTTAAGATTGTTTTTATTAGTTAATATTTTCAAACTATTCCACTTGGATTCTCCGTATTATTAATATTTTGTTTCTAAATTGATTTAATGTTTCTGGTTATATCCTCATTCTCATTTCAAACATTACATATGTATGACTTCTCTTCCTCATTTGCATTGCCAGGATTTTAGCTGTTTACTAGACTTTTCAAAAAGCCCATTTATGGCTTCATTTATACTTCTGCTTTTATCACTGTTTATATCTATTTCTATTTTCCTTAGCTTAATTTTTAATTTTTCTAGATTCTTGAATAGAATACATGCTTTATTTTTTATTTGTTCTTGTTAATAATAAAACCATTTGCAGCTAATCATTTTGCTCTGAGTATAACATGGTTATACTGGGTTATTCTTATTTGCATAAACATTATTTTAATGACATCAAAATATTCTATGGTTATAAAAGACTATAAGCATGCTTAACTATTCTCATTATAGTTTAGTTTATAGGTTAGTTTCATCTTTGCTAATAGGTTATAGGTTAGTTCCATCTTTGCTAATTATAAATAACTCTGTATATCATTTTATTAAAGAATACTTTTTCTTGATATAATATGTATGTATTCATTTCAAATTTTTATGAAAATTTATAAAGCTAAAGATTCATTTTCTACTAAAGGATCTAGAATATATCTCTTAATCAGTGTTCTTCATTCTTTTCTGGAGTCATACCTTTTTTTTCATAGCACTGTACTATATTTTCATTAATTGCCAAAGAAAATATTACCATCTGCTTAGCATCAATGACTTATGACACTAATTGTGCTAGATGACATAGTTAAACAGGATCTACTGTTAATACTTTTTTGTTCATTGCCCTAGATGGTCTAGGATTTCATTTTATTGGAGAAAATCTCCTGTCATCTTTGCAAATTATGTTGATTTTATTGATGGGTTGGTAAAAGGTATTCTGGACACCATGTATCGTTTTGTAGGCAAAGAATTTGACTGTCCTTCATAAAACCTTTGTGAAAAAGACAGTGAAATTGTTATGACAAGAATTGAACAAAAACAAGAATCCACCGGCAACATCCAACATTGGAGGGTATAATTTAAAAAGTTGAGACCTTCCAGGAACAGTGCTAGAAATTTTATGTATGCTGGTCAGTACCTATGCCTATGACTAATCATATGACTTTGCGTGGCAATAACCAAAAACATAGGTACTAAAACTGTTTCTTCCTCCTTTCAGCAGCAGCTTGAGGTTCATTTTGAATCTACACAAATTGTTCTATAATAATGGCTAGTATCAAAACTATGATCAAACTTAAGTCAGGCAGTATGCTAAGCTTTGTACATGCAAAATCTCATTTAATCCTCAAGATGACACTACCATTTTGGTTTCATCAATGTGATAGACTAAACAAATGAATAAACTACTCCTGCTACAAATGCTTACGAATTCTGAATAAAGTAAAAAGAATCTTTCAAAATACATTACTAAGGCAGCTAGAAAAGAGTAAAATCCCCAGACATTAGGAACTAAAAGAGTGGTAAGCACACAAGTTGATGCTTCAGTGGCCAGGATGGCATGAGTGGTGTGCAGAAGAGTATAGAACTCAGGAGATCTTTAATTGCTAGGGTGTTGGACATTAATATCTATGCAGAGAAATTAACCTATGTGAGGTTAGGAGTGGGGATGTAAATCCCAGTATAAAGACAGGACCCTTAAAGTGCTACCCCCTCAGAAAATGAGGAGCTAGATAAAATGCATCTACATGTCTTAGGATGCCACCAATAATATTTTCTTTATTTTGGGTTCTGGGTAAGTAAAAAAAAAATTACCATGTGAAATCAAAACCTCAAGCTTAAATAATCTGAGATTTAGAGTCCAATTTACAGTGTTCATGAGTGATGAGAATCCAAGCTGACTTCACTGAAGTATGTGGCAGAGGAAAATGAAAAATTGCCCTGAACTAATGTCATATGAAATTCCTACAAGAGAAAAAACATGACATACAAGAACTTGTTAATCAAAAATTACAAAATGTGCTAGAAAACAGTTATCAGACAGAATAAATCAGATTAGTAGAGAACCTAGAAGGACAGATAATAATCTGAACAAACTTAAAAAATAATTTAAATGGCTAAAGAGATAAAAGAAAAAAATGAAAATCAAAGAATAAGGAATAACAAAAAATAGAAAGTCTAAGAAACAAAAGAACTTACAGAAATGAAATAACTATTTATTGAGATTTTAAATCCAGTAGACTGGAAAAAACAACAAATTCTACATAGTCAGTGGGAGAGTCAAGTAACAAAATAGAGCTGAGGCAATAACCCAAGATGTAGCACTGAGTCATAAAGTGATAGAAATGTAAAATAGGCTAAAAGATATGCGGAACAAAAGGAGAAGATTCGACATGTGTCTTATTAGGAGTATGAGGAAAGGAAGATGTGGGAGAGCAATATTCAAAAAGGTAAGGTCTGTGAAACTTTCCAAGTTAATAAAATACATGTAGCATAAGATTGCATAAGCACAAGTCCTGAGCAAAAAAAAAAAAAAAAAAAAACTACATGTATATTTATCACAGAAAAATAGCAGAATATCAGACATTGGAAATAAAAACATAAAACGAGAAAAAAGACAGATTATCCTGCAAAGGAGTAATTAAAGTTATACCAAGGTTTTCAAGAGCAAGATGGAGACCAGAAAAGAGATGAAGAAACTGAGGCACAGAAAAGTCACACATGGTCCTTAAAGACAGGTAGCCAGCATGTTGCAGAGTCAGATTTTAAGTAAGGTGATCTGACTCCAAAGCCCACATTCTTCAATACCACAGAATGCTTTTCTGGATAACATTCTGGACAGTTGTCTTTGACTCAGCTTTACTTAAAAAAAAAGAAAAGAAAATGAAAAACATCTTTCTCTCAGTAAGTCAAAATCTGAAATGGTTAGAAAAACCATGTGTGTGCCTTTTTGCAATCTGAAATTAATCTAACTAATATCAATATTGTTTACAAAAATTTAAAAATTGGATTTAGAGGGCAGCTCATGAGCAGTAGTAGATCGTAGATTTCTGCAATTGGTGGAAATTAAACTATATTTAGATATGTCTGAAGGTGAAACAGTCGACAATGTCATCCAAGTGGAAGCATGTGGGTGAGTTTTAATGCATAAAAATATTTCCAATTTTTAATCAGCTATACCATATGTAGTAATTGGAGAAATCTTAGTCAAAGGGTCTCAATTTCCCACGTCATCTCTAAAGCATATAACCTTATGTATACATGAGCTAGGCAACAGATCTTTAATTTAATAAATGTTACATATGTATTTTAAATCTCACTAATAGAAGTATTTTTAAAATTGAATAGATTTTTTTCTTTTTTACAGATTGTTAACTAGGTCTGTAAATAATTCCCAAAGGGAGGGACCAATGAGAATATGAGTTGAAATAAATATTTGACCTTCCACAGTGAATTATTTGAAGGAAAATACATGCTCATATACATAAATTCCTTGAGCAACGCAAGTCCTGAGCAAAATAAATTATAAATCATATCATAGCTCAAAAAGGGTAAAAAGCATCAATCTTTAAAGTATTTCTACATGTACCTGTATCAACTAGTGTTCCATGGTACAAAAGACAAAAGTACTATCACTTTATCACAGGAGTCCCAGAAAATTGCTGTTCTGAAATTAATATTTTATTTTTTAAATTAACAGTAACTATTAAACGTGTGATAAGAGAATGGTCAAAGGACTGCAATGGATTCTGTAGTCTAATAATAAACTAAAATTACTTTCATGTAACACTGCAAGCTCATTTTTTAATAAATGAGAGGCCTACGGGGAGGTGAGTGGTATAGCTGGAGCTTAAAAGACTGAGTTTAAATCCTTCCTGTCCTATCACCTTGGGGAAGTTACTTAAGCCTCTGTTCTTTCATGTGGATAAAAGAGATAATAGTACTTTCAGGCTTGTGGTGAGGATTAAACAGGCTAAGGTATATAGTAAGTACTGTACAACTGGGAGTCATTTTTATCTCCAACTAAATTGTGCCATCATTTAAAGCTGCTATGCCATCAAGGAAAGCCTATACTAGGAGCTTTCTAAGAACTTGTGGGTTCTGGTGCTGTCATGAAAGGCAGACACCCACACATACCTGAATTATGTATGGTACCTGGATACCCTAAAGAGGCAACCACAGCCTTTGGCTCATTTTGATCCGGAATTCCCCTCTCCCACCTCTCACAGGCACTAGAAATTGGCCCTAAAGAAGATGCAACCTTCACACCAGAGGAGATGCATTCTGCCCATCATGGTCATGACAGGTGTACTGCATCATTAGACAGATATTGCTTAGCAACCGACACTCACATTAAAAAAGGGGGCAGGGGTAAGTAAATGAGATGGGAATAGGTTGGGATAGAGTGTCAATCTATTCTACTCCATTTTGTGACTTGGGCAGATGGGACAGGGGCCCCCCAGGAAAAGAACTCAAGGATTAGCCCAGTTCAGCCTTTGATATTTCTCATGCTATTAGGAAAAAATCCTCAACCTTTGTCAACTGTCTCTAATAGGCTAGTAACATGGTCTATTAAGGCACATCAAAACAAATTCTGACATCTTTTTCCAACCACATTCCCACCCCTCTCCCTTTAGGAAATGAACAAACTGGAATGAGGGCAGCTAGTACTTGTCTTCTCCCCTGAGTCAGTCATAGAAACCCATTTCCTTGGGTAATAGATCTCTTGTCTCCAAGAGCTTCTGTTCATTCAGTATGAAGTTATTGGGCACTCACCATACTATATTAACAGGTCGTGTTTGTTGAGTGTTCACTGTGAATTCAGGCACAGCATTAAGTGCTTTTATAAATGTATCATATTGTTCAAGATTCCCACCAACATTGTAACGTGTATGTTTTCCATCTCACATGGAAGGAACTGAGGCACAGAGTTTTTAAGCAACTTTACCAACAGGCAATATAAAGCGTGGTCTAACTCCATTATCTCACCACTATTCTAAGCCTGGAAAAAAAAAAATAAGAGATGTTTTCTGTCCTCAAGGAGCATGGAGCCCTGTAAGAGAGATGTGCATGTATACAACTCACAACAAAATTAACTGACGAGTGCTCCAAAGAAGGTACACAAGCACTGCTCCTTTTCAAAATATATGAGTCCTTCATATTGATGTTAGCTAATGACACTTGGTAATGTACCAACGCATTCATACTGTGCATGAGGCATGGATATTGTCAACAGATTTATAACAATGCTGCGTGAAAATCTATCTGAGCCTTGACAGCATCTAGAACCTTAGGCCTTTGGTCATGACAGTGTTTTCCCCTGTATTACAAAGGAATGCTTAGTCAAGCCTGAGAAAACAATGAGCCAGGTGAAGACAACCTGCAGGACATAAGCAAATACTCACAGAACCTGCCTCAGCCTGAGATAAGTAATGAATGGAAATGCTCCTCCCTAGCAGGTAGCCCATAGAGCAAGGTTAACAGATCACTTGGTAAACCCCAAGACTTAAGATTCCCGGGTTAAGGGATTTTACAAGGATCATATTGTAAAGTCCTGACAGGCTGCCTCACTTTGTTGGCTTTGATGGGTCAGTAGGCAATAAAGGTTTACTCTGAGATCTGATGATTTTGGCCACAGGACGAAAGAACAGCCTTGAGTCTCTACCCTAAATTGATATGCAGTCTGAGTCACTGAGATATATGCATGCTTCCTCCACCCCAGCCTCTAGACTGAAAAAGAAGGATTACTCATTTATGGAACAATAAATAAAGGGAGCTGATAGCCACAGAGAAAGAAAGGGCAAGGGCAAGAATTTAGAAAACTGATCATGAACAGGCATAGACATGAAATTGGAGGGTCTCTTTTAAAGCTCAGGTCCCCTGCAACTTCAACTAGCAAACTCTGATTTTTAGTCTTCTGACCCAAGTTAGAATTAAGTTAGAAGATGTCACTCACATCTTGATTCCTTCAGAGAAATATTCACTCTATTACAACATTTCATGCCACATTGTAATATTGCCTCTCTTGTCGGATTAAGACCTCCATGAGGGCAGTGAATGTGTGATGTGTATCTTAATAGCCACAGCTTCCCACACATGGGAGGCAACAATGCATAACAGAAGATGGGGCCTCAGAGTTGCACCCGCCTGGAGGGGACAACCCTCAAAAATGAAAGGACCACATAGCCCAAAATGAAGGAGATGCGAGATTGAGGAGTGCACCCCCTGAAATTTACCTCTTGAGTCAGATCCCAGGGTCACAACTGCCAATTGCAAGTACACAGATGAGAGTGAATTAACTGGATAACACCCCACACCTAATTTATATGCAAATCCTATCTGGTCTACCTTCAGAACACATTTTGAACCTAACCACTTCTTACCACCTCAGTCTACCATCATGTCGAATCTGGTCCATGGTAACCTCCTAATGCATCTGTCTACCTCCACTGCCTCCCACCCTCAGTTTGTCATTAACACAGCTGCCAAAGAGAATCTTGTAAAAACAGAGGATATCATGTCCCAGTTCAAAACTCTCCACTGAATTTCCATCACACTTAAAATGAAATACAAAGCCTTTACCATCACCTAAGAAGTCTTATATGATGATGCCAACTTCTCCCAGACACCACTCCTATTTCATTTCTTCCTACACTTGCCTTCCCTGACAACAGCCTGTCAGAATGGCCTTCCTGCTATCCCTTGAGCACGTTTTGTATGTTTCTACCTCAGGGCCTTTGCACTGCCTGTTTCTTCTGACATTTTCACTCTAGATAACTATAAGACTCACTGCACATATTATTCAACTGTTTTGAGAGGTCTCTCCTATGCTCACCATCTAAAATAGTAACCCTATTATTCATCAGCCTCATATCCTGCTTTGTTTATCCTCAGAGGGATTACACTATCTAAATGATGTTATTTCTTTCTTTCTTTGATAATTTCCTGTCTCCTATACTAGAATAAGATACATGAGAGCAGGGGCATTGTCTTTGTTCATTGCTCTATCCTCAAGGCCTGAAACTAAGTCACTATGCAACAGACTTTTGTTAAATAATTTGTCTTAAGAATAGCATGTTAGGCCGGGCATGGTGGCTCACGCCTGTAATTCCAGCACTTTGGCAGGCCAAGACAGGAGGATCACCTGAGGTCAAAAGTTCAAGATCAGCCTGGCCAACATGGTGAAACCCTGTCTCTACAAAAAATACAAAAATTAGCCAGGCGCGGTCGCACATGCCTGTAGTCCCAGATACTCAGGAGTCTGAGGCAGGAGAATCATTTGAACCTAGGAGGTGGAGGTTGCAGTGAGCCAAGATTGCACCACTTCACTCTAGCCAGAAGGAGACTTTGTCTCAATAAAAAAGAATAGCATGTTAAATGGGCCAAAAGATCACAGGCTTCAGAATTTCAAGTGCACCTTGAAGTCAAAAAGTCAGTGAACAAGCCCACAAGAGGAACTCAGGTAAATATCTGTGAGCCCCAATCTTCCGCTCCACAGTCAAATTGCATAGGACATTCTTACACCAAGCTTAGCATCGTATTCCACTGGACAATGGTGGCTTAAGGAACGAGCACAGGAATTAACCTGAGAACACTTGGGCATAAGCCCTGATCAGACGGTCACCAGTACAACTTAGGCAAGTTAGCTAAACCCCTCTCAGCCTTAATTTCCTGATCTATAAAAATGAGGATAATGATAATAAGTACCTTTCGGGACTGTGCGAAACAGTTTTAATGAGCTAATACATAGGAAATGGCCCAGAACATTATTGAAGTTCAGTAAATGTTAGATTAATGTGAATGTGGTCTCACCTGTTCACAGGCAGGGATGTCTCTAAGGTGACCCATTCAAGGGATCCAGGCATTGAATGCCCTTTGCCAGTTCAAAAGTCATCTCCAAAGGCTCTTGGCCCTTCTTAGTTCCAAAGTCAATGAGATCCTGAAAAGCAGGTATAGAACTAACTATAAAGAACAGGACCTTGTTTTATAAGTTACTATAACTAACATAAGCTGGTGAGTGTGCTTTGTGAGCTAGCTGGTTGTAACTTTTGTCTCTAATCATTAAAACGTCAGCTTTAAACCCTGATGTTTTGTCTTGCAAAAACACAAGAAGGCAACGGGAGTTACCAAGCCAGGATTTCTAAGCCTCTTTTACTCCAGGTCTTTTCCATTATTGGTAAAAAAGGTCTACAGAAAGGGTGGCAAATGCATGAGAAGTGAAGCTGCCATGCCTTCCCAAGCCTGTGGAAGACACTACAGATTCACATGGCCTGTTTCCAGTGAGCCCCAACATGACCTCAACAAAGTGTTCCTGGCAGGCACTGACAATGAATTTGAGTTGAAGCACGTGAAAAAAATCCGTTTCCTATCCCTAAGGATTGCTGAGAAGGAAGAACAACAAATTTCACATGAACCCCTCACTCTGCACGCCAGTGTGCTCAACCCAAAGCCTAAAGAAGATAAATTACTCACTTTTTCCCTTTTCGATTCCCCCCCCGCCTTCCCTCGACTCTGAACTGTCCTGAGCTCCATCATGCTTTGGCTATTTGGAAACTGACCCCATGTATTCAGTGCCACCAGCTGGCTAATTAAATAGAAGTGTCTGTCTATAGCATTCTCCATGAAAGATATTAATGAAAACGTTCTATTTTGTGTTCTTTCCTTCTCCTAAAAGAAAGTACAACGTAATTCCCTTATGATAAAAATGTATTTCACAATTCAAGATGACTGTTCACAAGGCAGAGCTATTATCTCATAGATGAAGAGACTTGGGTTCAGAGAGGTTAAGTGACTTGCTACATGTCACTCAGCTAAATGACAAAGCTTGGCTAAAAGTCAAGTTCTCTAAATTTCAGTTGAGAATATGTTCGGCTCCACCAGTAAGCCTGTTTAGTAAGCCCCGAACAGCTAAGATGGCTCCAACCCAGAACAATTAATATCATTGTTGACAGTATATCTCACTAAACATTGGGATACAGACAAACTGAACATTTTCTGCAGAAGGCATGACATTCTTGACAACAAAAATATGTGAACATAGGCTTCATACTTGCTCTTTGAGTTTTGTTTTGTTGTTGCTATTGCAATCAACTTACTGCATCCCATAATAAAGAACTCAGGAAAAACAGGAAGGATTCTGGTAAGAAAGGAAAAAGAGAACTCAAAAGGAAAATAAATGAACAGCAAAAAAAGAGAAATATGTTATTTTAATTGAAGGTATGCTTTAGACACATGATGGAAATGTTGTCTAGAAAACCAGGAGCTCCTGTAAACATAGACGACGTCACAATGTAAGTTGTTAAGAACAGAGGTCTGATGCAAGAGTGCCTGGGTTTTATCTCTGTACCTACCACTTCCAGAAGGTCAGTTAACCTCTCTAAGGTTAATTTCCTCTCTCTGTAAAGAAAAGATAGTAATTGTACAATTTCACAGGGGTTTTTGGTACATGCAAGACAATGTATATAAAGTCCTAAGTATAACATCTAAAGTTATTTCAAACACTAAGCTATTATTGTTACTAATATTATCATTTGCACTAGATAGAATTCATATAATGAGGGCTGTTTTCCCTATTATGCCTCTTCTCTTTGATCTTGTGCAAATCACTTATCTTTATTGAGCTCCAGTTTCATCTTCTATAGACAGACACAATAACAGCAGCCCCACCTACTTTACAAATTCCTTAGAAGGATCAAATGCAATAAAATAGTACAGAGTGTTTTGTAAACAGCACATCACCATTCTTTAATCACAGTCTTTTCTAATTCTAACCAGGTCTCATATTAAAATATTAGTTGAGCAACTAAGGATTTCAAGGAGTGTCATGCTGAAATCATCCTTAGCCCTTAGCTGGATGACATGTGCATGTGTTTGTGTGAGAATGGGCTGTGTTTTAATATCCTTCACTTATACCTTTTTATCTTCACTCACAGATATTGAGTACCCAGTATGTGCTAAGCACTTGAGTTACAATGGGGTCATATAGTAGATAAGGCAGTTTAAGGCCCTGTCTGTTGCATATTTAGGTAAGCAGTTGGAAGTTGCACGCAGGAAGCCAGAGTGCACGGCTGGAGGACTCAAGCTCATCTGGGAGGGGCAGGAAAAGAGATTGATAAAAATGACATTTGCGATGAAAGCTGAAGGAGGAGGAAGCATTAAAGATGCAAAGGGGAGGGAGTTTCAGCAGTGCGAAAAACTAGTACAGAGGGAGGCTCTGAAGGAGGAACAAATATGAAGCGTTCAAAGGACTAAAGAAGACCCATATGAATGGGATTTAGAATGGAGGGTGGGGAGAACTCAGAGTTAAAGCTGGAGAGGTAGGCAAGGGTCAGCTCTGACAGACCAAGTCAAAGGTACTGACCTTTATTCTAAAAGCAATTTTTAAAATCCACAAGCTTAAAATGAAAATTAGCAATTTGAAAAGATCACTGGCTAACACAAGGGGAGGAACAATGGGAGGGGCAAGCGTGGATGCAGGAAAAGCAGTGAGAACATGGGCTACTGTACTGGTCCAAGCAGTGACAAGGGCAGTTCCAGCAAGCACCGAGACAATGAGGATAGAGAGAAGTGGTCCAATTTAAGAAATACTCATGAGGAGACAGCACAGAACTTGGTGCTGGATAAGCTGCGAGGTAGGAGAGGGAGACGTCAAGGCCAGCTCCTCTGTTTCTGCTTAGAGCAACTGAGGAAACAATGGACTTTGCCTCTGGCAACAAGAATGTAGTAGACAATGAACATGTTTAGTTGACTTTGAAGCATCCAAGTGAATGTATCAAGCCAGCAGTGGAATAGACTTGTCCAGAATACGTAGAATTTTGAACCAAAGTGAGCTATATTTGCTTTTGGCTAAAATCTGTAGAACTCAGGGAAAATGTTCTCTAATGAGGTACAGAGAAGAAATGACTAGCAGGAAATGGGCTTCTCTCCTGTTCAAAAGTCAGACACATTCAAGACAAGATCACTACTTTTAGTTCCCTCCCCTCCTCCATTCAAAAACTGTCACTGCTCTGATGATATTACCCTTCTCCCAAATGTATTTAAAGGCACAAATGGGTGTTTATGAAGCTTTCAGATTCTCTTTACTGGTAGGGAACGTAGTTCCTTATCAGGACAACAAAGATTGACATTTGACAGACAGCAGGAAAAACAAGAATTAAAGCAGCGAGGCTTTCTAATTTGCTCTAAAATTATTGGTTTTTTCTTACAAGCAAGGCTGCCAGAGTTTGCAGTTGTTCAGAATTTGCAGCACCGAGAGAGTCTTCTGACTGCAGCACCATCTCAGAAGCTCTCCTTGCCCAGGCCAGCCTATGTCCACAGCTGCGTTTCTCATGGCTTCTCAGCCAGCTCCTCTCACCCACCTCCTCTGAGCTAGTCGCTCATGACCCCTGGGGGCTAGCTGGTGTACCAACAAGAAGCCTAGAAAAGCTTAGGGAAAAGAGTCTGTGATTAAGGCTTTCCTTATCACTAGTCCTTCAACTAAATACTCGTGTGTGATGTCAGGTTTTGCTTTTACTAGATCTGTATTTATTGACAATTTGCTAGAGTTTCCTTAACTGTAACCTGAAATAATGTCCCTTTCCTCCTAGGATTTTTTGGGAACTTAAACAAAATAACATATTCATCGTAAACAATAGATGAATAAAAAGGAGATGCTTTTTCCTCCAAGTTAGAGTACTTTTTAAAGTTCATGGAACCATCTGAATCAGCATCACCTGGCAGGCTTATAGCAGATTCTCGGCCAGGCATGGTGACTCACACCTGTAATACCAACATTTTGGGAGGCTAAGGTGGGTGGATCATTTGCAGTCAGGAGTTCGAGACCAGTCTGGCCAACATGGTGAAACCTCGCCTCTACTAAAACTACAAAAATTAGCCAGGTGTGGTGGCAGGTGCCTATAGACTTAGCTATATGGGAGGCTGAGGCAGGGGAATCACTTGAACCCGGGAGGTGGAGGTTGCAGTGAGGCGAGATCACGCCACTGCACTCCAGCTTGGGTGACAGAAAAAAAAAAATAACAAAAAAAATCAGATTCTGGAAGCTCCTTCCACTCACATACAGAGCCCAGATTTGTACAGTGCAAGATAGAATCTTATTTCCCCTCAGCCTAAGGAGCCATTTCTGCCAGTGTATTGCAAACACTGAAAAACCTGGACACTTTTGATCTGAGATAAGCACTTCTCAACTTCAGCTTCAGATTAGATTCACCTGGGGAGCTTTGTAATGACACTGATGCTCAGGGCTTTAATGAGATGAATTAAATCAGAACTTCTGTGCATGGGGCCCAAGCATCAGTACTGTAAGAAGCACCAGGTGGTTCTGTAATACAGCCAGAGATGATAACCACTGGTTTCTATTTTGCTTACGAAGTGTATTAGTCCATTTTTATACTGCTATGAAGAAATACCCAAGACTGGGTAATTTGGTTTAATGGACTCACATGGCTGGGGAGGCCTCACAATCATGGCACAAGGTGAAGGAGGAGTAAAGGCACATCTGACATGGCAGCAGGCAAGACAGCATGTGCAGGGGAACTGCCCTTTATAAAACCATCAGATCTCATGAGACTTATTCACTATCATGAGAACAGCACAGGAAAAACCCACCCCTACTATTCAATTACCTCCCATCACCCTCCCACGACATGTGGGAATTATGGGAGTTACAATTCAAGATGAGATTTGGGTGAGGACACAGCCAAACCATATCACTAAGCTACTTGAGAATTCTATCACTACTTTAAAATTCCATTAATATCTAGCTACTCCCCTTCTCTTTCACTGGCAGTCAGTCAGCCTTCTTCCATCTTGGATACCTATCTCCTTTTTAGTATTAGAACCTTTACAACATAGAACAAGCTAATTGCTTCACCCAATATTTACCTATAAATAGCACTGCCCTGTTGACATTCTCCTGCTTAGAAATCCTGAGTGCATTGAGGCCACTGTGAGACAGGGTTGGAGCTGGGAGATGGTCTTGACCCTCCAGCTTCAGGAGAGCAGGTAGAGTCTCCTCCACAGGCTGACCAGGTAGACATAGTGGCACTGAAAGAGTCTGACAGGTAAAAGGGAGCTCATAATCTTCAGGATGACACCTGTGTTGAGGAATTGCTTATATCTAAAAACAGCTTCTGTAGCAACATACCAAACTCTGGTTTTGTATAGTTTGTCTTAATTAAACTTCAGTTGCAGCCTAATGAAATAAAATGGGATTAAAAAAGGTAAACTAACAAAAGATAATTGCTAGGGGGAAAACAAAGCTAAACTTTAGACAGCAGATGTTATTGGCACACGGAAAACCGCAACAGGCAAGTAGCCAGAGAAAACTTGAAATATGGAAACTCTAATGTGTGGTTCTCTGGCTAAAATCTTTCTCTCTACTAAATGGCAAATGTCATGGGCAGAAGGTGGAAGTAGGACTTTTCATTTCTATATAATCAAGCTTATAGTTTCCTTTCTTGGGCGTAGGGTTTGATAAGGATGGGAGAAAGCACAGACCTCCATGAACTTGGGGGAGGAGGTATAAAAGGAGAAGGATATGGAAGGCGTCTAAGGCATTACCAAGTGATAATCTTGGGAAAAGAGTTTTCTGTTTTGCCGCTCACCCTACAACAGGCATATTATAGCTCCCTTTGCCCCAGATCAAATCAGGAAAACTAGCTCTCAACGTCAATGAGAGAGAGTAATCAAGAATCTGAGAAGGATTCTCCATGCATCTTGAGACCCTTCTTTAGGCTGACCTGATTTTTTTTTTTTTTTTTTTAAACGAAGTCTCCCTGTGTCGCCCAGAGTGGAGTGCAGTGGCACGATCATGGCTCACTGCAAGCTCCGCTTTCTGGTTCATGCCATTCTCCTGCCTCAGCCTCCCGAGTAGCTGGGACGATAGGCTCCCACCACCATGCCCGTCTAATTTTTTTGTACTTTTTAGTAGAGATGGGGTTTCACCGTGTTAGCCAGGATGGTCTCGGTCTCCTGACCTCGTGATTCGCCCACCTTGGGCTTAGGCTGACCTGATTTTTAATCTTTCCTCCTGGGGCCTCTCCTATCTCTTCTTCCCCTGTACCATGTCCTGCCCAACTAGAGACTATACTTCTTCTAACATCCACATGCCTCTGTTTGTGATGCCCAACTGTGTTGCAACTACAATTTATTTTCCTTTTCTGACAACATGGTCCAAACTTTATAGCCAATAACGAGCTTCAAAAACTTTGTAACTCAAAGAAACCATAAAACACAGCTCCACAAATTTCTCAGGTAACATCCATGGTTGGCGAACTGATATATTCACTTTGCCCAGCAGGGATTTAATTTCTGATCCTCTCTTTTCCTGACTATGGAAAGAGCAAGACTACATGGCAGGAATGAGCCTCCAGAGGGGGCCTGGACAAACACTAGATGAATTAAAATATCACCTTGATTACAGTGTACATATGTCCTATTTCTTTTTTATTATATCTTTCTCTGTTCTAATAATATGTCCTGGTTATTTTAGGGAAGCCCAGTCCAGATAGTTTAAAAGGCATTAAATGGACATGTGGATCTTTATTTTTGGGGAAGAAACCTAAGAGGAAAATCTGTACCCTCATGAACAGCCAAAAAAAACATAACAGCCACCTATTACCTCATTTGATTTTATGTCTTTCTCTGTTCTAATAATACGTCCCGTTTATTTTAGGGAAGACCAGTCCAGATAGTTTGAGAAGAAGGCATTAAATGGACATGTGGATCTTTATTTTGGGGGGAAGAAACCTACAAGGAAACTCTGTACCCTCATGAACTGCCAAAAAACCATAACAGCCATCTATTTCCTCATTTTCTTAGGTCCTAGGGGAAAACCCCAGTGGAAACCAACACAATAAGGGAATGGATAAAACTGTTTTGAAGAAATTTGAGTATGGGGAGAGGAATGGAGATTGCCCTGGGGAGGCCATAAATGGTGCCTCTCTGAATTTAATATGTGATGTCCAGAGGGACCTAAATGAAGCACAGATTCTAAAATAAATTGTTTGAAGGCACTTCAGAAACATGGAGGTTATGAGAAAGAAAATTTTGATTAAGACTCACCAGCCTGAATTCAGTAAAGAAACACTGTTCTTAATACCTGCTGTAGCCTTTTAAGTTGTCTTTTTATTCGCATGACAATGAGTCAGGGCAATACACTCATATTTTTCAAAAACCTTTCGACATAGTTTAACTTCTGGAGATAATAGCCAAAGCAAATGTCACAGAATAAAGGATAAAAAAGCTTTATGTAGAAAAGTCCTAGGTCTGGGAGATTAAAGAGAGCTCCAGGTAACTCCAGGGCTCATGGAATGTGGATGGCTGATGCTGTTTCTAATGAGGCCAGGAGGAAGATCACATTCAAGCCCTTAGAGGAAAAGTTTCTCTCTCTGAGAAGATACCTCTAATTCCACCCGAACTTTCTTAAAAATGTGTTGCTTTGGTCATAGAGCATAGAGAAGGATGAAAGAAGGTGCAAAGAGAGTTTAAGACCATGTCTGTTCCTAAAGCAGTGACTAACCAGACCTACTGTCAGATCTCCACTCCAGATGTGTTACCCCAGCCAGCCATTTCCAATTGCTTCCTTCCTGCAAATTCTAGGAAAGTCTTATTCAAACATTATCTCTTATAAAAACAGGTGATAAATAAAGGCAGCTAGAGCTTGGGGAGCACTCTATCTTGAAGAGCTCATCTATCAAGTTCTCTCTAATTCCCCTCCTTCCTTGCTTCTTCCTCTGCAGAAGATTCTCCTTCTACCACCTGACATGACACCTCTGGAGGTAAATGCCCAGTCCTTGATGAGACTCAAGGCCCTGTCCCCCTAACTTCCCATCCATAGGCATGGACCTTTATGAGTTGTTTACTACTTAAGCCAGGTCACAATCTACTTTGCGATTGGTCTGGAGTTAGACCCCTGACCCAAGCTCAACGAGTCATATATCCTCCCAAAATGATTGAGAAGTGCAAATTAAAGAGAGCTGGGTAGTCTCTGCTATGGCTTAGGTATTACATTAAAAATGAACTCATCGGCCGGGCGCGGTGGCTCAAGCCTGTAATCCCAGCACTTTGGGTGGCCGAGACAGGTGGATCATGAGGTCAGGAGATCTAGACCATCCTGGCTAACATGGTGAAACCTCGTCTCTACTAAAAAATACGAAAAACTAGCCGGGCGAGGTGGCGGGCGCCTGTAGTCCCAGCTACTCGGGAGGCTGAGGCAGGAGAATGACGTGAACCCCGGAGGCGGAGCTTGCAGTGAGCTGAGATCCAGCCACTGCACTCCAGCCTGGGCGACAGAGCGAGACTCTGTCCCAAAAAAAAAAAAAAAAAAAAAAAATGAAGTCATCGAGAGACAATCATACCTCTCCATGTAAAGTAAGAGGTAGAGAAAGCTGAAGGGCAGAGAAAGAAGAATGAAAAATGTGTCTGTAGAGAAACAGAGATGGAAAGAGTACCAACTGAACTGCTAATTCCTATTTTCTGTCCATTGTTGTCCACAAAACACCCCCGTATCTTTATATCTAAGTCCTCCCTTTGTTCAGGTTGGCTAGCATCGTTTCCTCCTCGAAATCACTCCCCTCGACTAAATGCAGTCCACTTTTCTCTCCTCTCTAATCTCTTCCCTCACTATGGATGCTTTTATCTCCCATATCTTTCCAGTTCCCTGGTTCCCCATCTCCTATTCCCCAAAAATGCTGGCTTGGCAGTGTCCTGCCATTGGCTCTGGAAAGCTCTGGTATTTTATTATTATGAAGAGACTAAGCTAAGGGTAGAAGAATCTATTCATCTCCAAGTTGCCAGTGAACTCTGAGGCATCTTAGTTATTGGTGAGATGAGCTGAAGAATAAAAACAATTTTCAAGTGCCCTTAGGCAAAATATGTCTTACCTACCAATTCTGTAATCTCTGAGAGGATCTGGAAGCCATAGGGATTGTAAGTTTCTAAAAGGCAACATACAGAGACTAAATTATGCTTTCTATACATCCTTTTCATTTTATGTGTTCTGGGAAGTGCTGGGTTTTTTTTTTTTTTATGGGAGGCGGGGGTTGGCCAGATTCTCAAGGCCCTACCTCTCTGAAAGTCTTCCATATTATGACATGGTTTCCAAGATGCTTCTAGTTCCCCAGGGAAAAGAGCTGATCACCATGAATTCCTAGAAAACTCCTAATTTCCAACTCCTCTCCAGGCTTTTGCATTGTTTCACATATTCATTCCTTCATGTATTAAAAAAAATATGAACATCTACTATATCCCAGTCACTACCATATGTTACATTGATGCAATGAGCAGAATTGTCCAACAGCGACCTGGGGAACCAACTGAAACAAGATATTTTGCTTCCCCAGCAGATGGTGTTGTATCTGAACTTATCTCTTTTGGAACAAGGGGCTTCCTTTCCCACAGAGGACGCTCTAACTTCCCAGGGGCCTCAAGTGCCTCAGGAACTGATCACCTGGCTTTTCCACGTAACTCCTTTAAACAGCTGACACTCAAATCCAGACTGCCTGCTAGCTAAATAATCTTACTATCCCCACATTGAGGAAGCTGCTTTCTAAAAAGAGAAAGCAATAATGGGAAGGGCTCCTCTACTGGAACAGAGAAAAGTATCATGGAGTTGGTAGAGCTTAATTTGGATGAGATTTTCAAGGAATGATTGGTTAATGAGGGAAAGACAAACTGTTACCTGATGGATGTAAAGGGCCTCCCAGGCATGTGGAGAACTGAGAGAAGGACAGTTTAGACACAGGGCATAGCACAGGTGAAATCCCTAGAAAATAAGGGGTTTATGGACTAAAGGAGTTCAAGGGAGGCCAGTGTGGCTGAAGCAGGGTAGAGTGGGGAGAATGTGGTTTGAGATGAGAATGTAAAAGTACTAACCACAGCTAGCCACTATTCAAAGTCCATAAACCATTCTGGTTTAGTCTCTGGCATGAAAGAGAGTCTAGCTTTCATAAGAATCCCAAGACTAGAGTTGAAAGCAGAGCTATCACTGTTTTTCAGCTTGCTAGTCCACAAGCATACTTTCACTAAGCAGTCTCCTATAGTGGGAGTACTCCCTCCTCCACATATTTTCTCGCATTTAGAAAGGATGGATTCAAGAACCCATCCCTCCCACTGCCATGGTACTTGCATATCAAACTTGCAACCAGAATGATGATGATAAGGCTGTGGATGCTGGTGATTATAACCATTAATAACCAGCATTCATTGATCTACTATATGTCAGGATCTAGGTGAAATTTTCATACTATATATGATTTAATCTTCATGAGCATATATACTTGTCACAAAGCAGAGTTAGGGGTATTAGAGAGGATCTCTGAGAGAGAGTGGTTATAAAAGGTCATGTTTTTTTTCCAGTACATTTGTCATAGTGACACGATAAATTGGGTGCCAAAACATTTTTCCATTGCAGAATCATTGTTTTAGAAATAAATACAGGAATGTTTAGGCATGTCCTTGGACTGGACTTGGGAATACATGGTTCACAAAACAAACACACTTCTTCCAAGCATTCTTCAAACAAGAATCCCAAAATCTGGCAACTGAAAGAACATTTATGATGAAATAATTGGAACTCTCTTAAAGGGAAAGTCTTGTGGTCCTCAAGTCTGAGGACCTGAGGAAGGCAGAGCAAAACTGGTTGTATTTTCTTCCATATAAGGAGCTTGAAGAAGAGAGGTCCACTTCTTTAAAAACTTTTGATCTTGCTCTAGTCCTATCTATTTTCTACACTGCAGCCAGGACTTTTGTTCTGAAACAAAAATACAAGTTTTTAAAAATTATCTTGCTAAATTTATCTATAAAAATAAAATTATTCTCCCCATTTTCAATGCTTTCTTCATTCCCAGATGTTGAATTAGTGCAGCTTTGAACCCCTGGAGAATGCTCTTCTCAAAGCACACCACAGGCATCTTCTGGTGCCCATGATGTCCCCCAGAACTTCACTAGCTGCCTTGGCCATACTCCTAGACAGACCTCAGAATGCTCTTGACTGTCATCTCTATCGTCTCCTTAACCTTGGATTGGCCTTATGTGGTGATTCCCACCTGTACCCCCACTGTATCTAGGAAGTAACTAGCTTGCGTTGGATTTTATAGGCTCATAGGTGGAAGCCTCAAGGCAAGCCTTGTCTCAGATGAGACTTCAGACTGTGGACTTTTGAGTTAATGCTGAAATGAGTTAAGACTTTGGGGGATTATTGGGAAGGCATGATTGGTTTTGAAATATGAGGATGTGATTTGGGAGGGGCCAGGGGCAGAATGATATGGTTTGGCTGTCTCCCCACCAAAATCTCATCTTGAATTCCCACATGTTGTGGGAGGGACCTAGTGGGAGGTAATTGAATCATGGGGGCAGGTCTTTCCCATGCTGTCCTTGTGACAGTGAGTCTCATAAGGTCTGTTGGTTTTAAAAAGAAGAGTTCCCCTGCACAAGCTATCTTCTCTTGTCTGCCACCATGTGAGGTGTGCCTTTCACCTTCCACCATGATTGTGAGGCCTCCCCAGTCACGTGGAACTGTAAGTCCATTAAACCTCTTTCTTTTGTAAATTGCCCAGTCTCAGGTATGTCTTTATCAGCAGTATGAAAACAGACAAATACAGTCTATATACAAGCTGCCAAATTAGTAATGTGCAACAAAAATTCCACATTCAGCTTCCTCCAGTATCAGGTTCTTTCTCTCACCTGGATATAGGATAACCTTAACCTCTCTCCTAAGTTATCTTGTAAGTCCTTGAGCTTTTGAGGAAGAAAATACCCTCCACTTGCACATAAATCATTTGAGTGTTTAATGAATTTGATTATGTCTTAAGGAACAGGAGCAATATAATTGATACTCCAAAAGATTATTTTCCTAGTAGTTCATTGCTTGTTTTTAAACTCAGGAATGACCAATGTCCAGATAATTTTGAAAAAATAAGGAAAAGGAAAGGAAGCTAACATTTATTGTGTAACTTCTTTTGGACATATGCACACTCTACTAGGTATGTTAGTTATACGGTTTAACTCCTAAGTCCAAACTGTACACACTGTAGATATTCTACAGAGGAGCATAAAACTCTCTGGGTCCTCACCATGGAAGTTTCCTTTAATACAGTCTTCTGCAGTAAGTTTCCTGGGGGTATGTCTTCTATTTCTAATATTAGACATATATAAGTAGATACTAAATATTTCTTAAATTGATGTTTTTCTGACTGTAAAAGTAATATACAAATGTAGAAAATACCATAGGATTATATAGCTTAAAATTGATAATTTCCTCAAAATTACTCTTCACCCCACAAGATAAACACTGTTAACAGCAGGGTAAACTAATTCTTAACTTGCATACCGGTCCCCCATACTTTCTGCTCTTACAGAACTCTTGCTTTCCCTTCCCCTTTCTTGGCTCACACTTTGTTATCACACCTCTACCTATAGTGGGTATCCACCCTTTGTGTCTGTCTAGAACCATCATTTTCCTCAGATAACATTCTTCTCTCATGTAAATCATGCATTCTTGATATGGACTACCAACCACAGAACTCTGTTTCCCTAAGCACAGCAAACGGGCTGAATTAGTCATTTGGCTATCTCTGGGCACACCACCATGGCCATGACAATGGAGGACCATGGCTGGACAGACTCATGTCACAATTTAGAACATCCACAAGAATGTTCCTAGCCAAAAGCCCAGTTCTCACAAAATAGGAAGTGGTCTATTCATCAGACTTGCATGGATCTCAGTGAAGGCCAAATTTAAACCATCTCACACCAGTTCCAATTGGAATCTATTTATTACTTAAAGTCTCCTAAGAAACAGATGGCAGATATCCTCCTCAGCCACTATCCATATATCCCAGTCTGACAGAACTGATACCTGGAGTTGAAGACAGATCTGTTGCTTTGCAATACTCTGATTTATTTCTGATGACAATACGGCATTTATCTACCACAGGCAATGAAAAGGAGAATTTCACTTCTTTTGCAGTCTCATGCTAACTCTTTTTGGTGCTCTGGGTAGATGACTGTGGTCAATTGCCTCCAAGACAAAATGTCTGTTGCCTCAGTCACTAATTCCAAAGACTAATGTTGACATTCTATTCTGAGGCATCCTCATCTCATATAAGAACATATCCTTGTTTGGGGGCAAAAAATCAAATGTGCAAGAGATAAAGCAATATAAATGACCCTAAGCAACAGCATTTCCAATGACATATTTTATTACTAATAACTTCAAAATATATCTCCCATCCTAGAAAAAAAAACCCATTCCATTACTCCCCCCAAATAAGTGTTATTTATAAAGTGAGGCTAGGATGTCATAAAATTAGCATTTACAGCTGGATGAAATCTTAAAAGATAAGACTCTGGCTCAGAGCCCCACCCATAAAGTGCCAAGCTAGCATTGTTCGACTGTTCTCTACTTCCTAGGAAGCAGATTCATGCATAATTGCATAGGGCTGAAAGACATGGCCTATACAGTATGGGGTGAGTTTCTGCAGCAAATTTCTTCCTTATTCCTGGAATTGTTCTCCCAAATTTCTCAGCTTTGAATGTTCTCAGAATTTATTTGACAGTGGCAGAGAAGAAAATAGACTTCATAGAATAATAGTGAGTGAAGAGTCTTTGACTTCAATTCACCAAGACTGACTTAATCAAAAACAGAAAAAAAATGAGATGTAAAAGTAAAGGTATCTGGTTTGAATATTATTGAGGTATTCCTATGTGTCTGGCACCTAGGAAGTGCTCAGAAAACTAGCTGTTGTGAGGATTCAATAATAAAACATGTATAACTGCTGGACACATATGTCTGACAGGTAAAAAAGGCTCAGCAAACATTAGTTCCCTAATATCCCATCACCACTACTCCATTTATGCTCCTCCCTTTTCTTCTTCCTAGAATTCTGTCTCCCCTGTCATTTCTGCTAGTCAAACTCCTATGGCTCTTTAAGGATTAACTTAGATAAAACTTCCTTCAAGAACACCCTCTCAAGCAAACTACTCATAGTATCTCCTTCCTATACATTGGTACATTTCTGGCACCTTTTTAAAATAAAATTTATCATCTTCCCAGTGTTTTATAAGTTCATTGGAAATTTTAAAAGCCAGTTATATTCCTACTCAAGACATCTAACATCATATGTGCCAGAGCCAGAATTCAGACTCAGGTGTGTCTAATTCTTGAACTTCACTTTTCCACATTATGCTGCCTTTCATATTATGAAGGTACAACCCAAAGAAAAGAGTAGCTCAGTTAAATCATCCTTCTCTCCACCTTAGATGTGGAGAGAAAAGCATACCTTATCTCTCTTCCAGTTTCTCTTCCTTCATTTCCTTCTGAGTACACTAAGAGAAAGCACCCCTACTGAGCCTGAAATTAGAAGTCAAATACTGCTTTGCCTCGTCTCTCATTCCATTCCTCTCAGTGACAGTTTAATGGCATGCTGTTAATAAGTCACAGACAGATTCCTGCGGTCAACAATGGAATACCTATTTTTAATCAGAGGAACAAGGTTAAGTAAGATGTTTTAACCATCAAGCCTACTGTATTAGTCAGGGTTCTCCAGAGGGACAGAACTAATAGGGGATGGATGGATGGATGGATGGATGGATAGATAGATAGATAGATAGATAGATAGATAGATAGATAGATAGGGAGGTTTATTAAGTATTAACATACATGATCACAGGGTCCCAAAATAGGTTGCCTGCAAGTTTGAGGATCTAGGAGGGCCAGTCCAAGTCTCAAGTTTAACTCAGTTTAACTCCTAACTGAGTTTAACTCCTAACTCTTCTCCTAACTGAAGAACTTAGAGTCCAATGTTCGAGGGCAGGAAGCATCCAGCATGGGAGAAAGATGTAGTCTGGGAGGCCTGGGAGCTGCTTAGATGGTGCCCACCAGATTAAGAGCGAGTCTGCCTTCTCCAGCCCACTGACTCAAATGTTAATCTCCTTTGGCACCCTCAGAGACCACCCAGGATCAATATTTTGTATCCTTCAATCCAATCAAATTGACACTCAGTATTAACCATCACAAGCCCACCCCTTGTCAACTTGAATTCATACACATCTCCTGAGATCATACATAATCTTCAAATAAAGACAATAATAAGGTCATAATTATGCCTAGCATAAAACAACTATTCTTCGTACAACTGGAAACGAACCAATCCCCAAACCAAATACTATTACATAAAGTTAATACTTAAATGCTGATGTGAAGTCAATAAATCTTATGTCACATAATATAGAAGAAATGAAACAAAATGAAAATATTTTCTTAGTAGAAGTGTATACATGCACAAACATGTTTTTAACAAAAGGAGGAGGTAATACTCATGACGATTACAGTCCTCATTTCTGCAGGTGGTCACGTGGTCAAAGCTGGTATTGATGACTACCTTCTTCTACTACCCATTCTGTATTCCCTTTGCCTTCAGCAAGCACCTCAGCAGGTTTTTTTTGTTTGTTTGTTTGTTTGTTTTCCTGATGGAACGACCCAAACCTTCATTCCTGAAGGGTCTGGGTCATTTGTAGTCTTCCCTGGATTGGGCTGTTGTAGTTTCCCATTGACCTTAATCACAGGACATGGTAATACTAAGAGACACCCTAATAGATCTCTTGTATTCCATGAATACTCTTCCTTACCTCTGTTGTGGAGTAGCAGACTGATTTCATCTTACTAGTCCAGGTTGATCACCCCAGCCAACACTGTAACTCCCTTCTTAGCCTGTTGACTGAAAGGTAGGAGGAGCCCAAAGTACCCAGGTGGCAATCCTAACTTCCAGTTTAATAGAATTGTGTGTCTCCTGGGGGCAGCATTGATCCCTCTATAACTAAGATCCTAGGCCAGCAGAACATAATACCACAGGAACAGGAGGCCAACATTTTTCTAGTGGATCACTAGGGGTGATGGTGACTAGTGCCACTTCCACTTCCACCCCTTCATTCCTGGACCCGTAAATCCTGGCTATGAGAGAAAGAGTATCATATATTGAATGCTGATTCAGAGCAGACATGGCTTGCTGGAGAATTTTGCCCTAGCCCTGCAAAGTATTGTCACCTATTTGGCATTGTAATGGTGACTTCAAAAGGCTATTCCACCATTTATCCAGCGGCTTCAGGATGATGGGGAACATGGTAAGAACAGTAAATTCCATGAGCATGGGCCCATTGCGGCATTTCTTTAGCCATTAAGTGAGTGCCTTGGTCAGAGGCAATGCTGTGTGGAATACCATGATGGTGGATAAGCCATTCCATGAGTCTACAGATGGTAGTCATGGCAGAAGCATCACATGCAGGATAGGAAAACCAATATAGGGAGTAAGTGTATATTCCAGTGAGGACAAATCTCTGCCCTTTCCATGATGGGAGAAGTTCAATATAATCAACCTGCCACCAGATAGCTGGCTGATCATCCTCAGGAATAGTGCCATATTGAGGGCTCATTGTTGGTTTCTGCTGCTGGCAAATGGGCACTCAGCAGTAGCTGTACCCAGGTATGACTTGGTAAGTGAAAGTCCATGTTGCTGACCCCATGCATAACCTCCATCCCTGCCACCATGGCCACTTGTTCATGGGCCCATTGGGCAAGGACAGAGGTGGCTGGGGAAAGAGGCTGAGTGGTGTCCACAGAACGGGTCATCCTATCCACTTAATTATTAAAATCCTCCTCGGGTGAGGTCACCTGTTGGTGAGAATTCACATGCTCAAATATCTTCACAGCTTTTGACTATTCAGAGAAGTCCATACTCCCAGTCCATACCTCTTCCCCAAATTTCTTTATCACCAATTTTCCAATCATGCTTCTTCCAAGTCCCTGATCATCCAGCCAAACCATTGGCTACAGTCCCTGAATCAGTATATAATCGCACATCTGCCCATTTCTCCTTCCATGCAAAGTGCACAACAAGGTGCACTGCTTGAAGTTCTGCTCACTAGAAAGATTTCCCTTCACTGCTCTCCTTCAGAGATGTCCTAGAAAGGAGCTGTAGTGCTACAGCTGTCCACTTTTGGTGGTGCCTGCATATCGTGCAGAACCATCTATGAACCAGGGCCTAGTCCTCTCTTCCTCTGTCAGCAGATCGTAGGGAAGTCCCCATGAAGACATTGGTGCAGGCTGAAGAGAAGGCAGAGTGGCAGGAGTAAAGACCATAGGCATTTGGGCCGCTTCCTCATGTAACTTACTTGTGCCTTCAAGACCTGCTCAAACCTGATCACATATACCAGTTCCATTTCATGATGGAGTGCTGCTGTGTATAACCCACTTTATGGCTAGATGGGACAGAAAGCACCCCATCCATGATAGGCAGTTCAGGTCACATGGTAACTTGATGACCCATAGTTAAATGTTCAGTTTCCACCAAAGCCCAGTAACAGGTCAAGAGCCGTCTCTCAAAAGGAGAGTAGTTATCTACAGAAGATGGCAGGGCCTTGCTCCAAAATCCTAGAGGCCTCCACTATGATTCACCTATGGGGGCCTGCCAAAGTCTCCAAACAGTATCCCTATCTGCCACTAATGCCTCAAGCACCATTGGATCTGCTGGGTCATATGGCCCAGTGGCAGAGCGGCTTACATAGCAGCTTGGACCTGTTACAGAGCCTTCTCATGTTCTGGACCACACTCAAAACTGGTAGCCTTTTGGGTCACTCAATGAATGTGCCAGAGTAACATAACCAAATGAAGAATGTGTTGCCTCCAAAATCCAAAAAGGCCCACTAGGTGTTCTGCCTCTTTCTTGGTTGTAGGAGGGGCCAAATGCAGCAACTTATCCTTCACCTTAGAAAGAATATCTCGACACACAACAAGACCCCTAGAAATTTTACTGAGGTAGAAGTTCCCTGAATTTTAGTCAGATTTATTTACCATCCTCTGGCATACAAATGTCTCACCAATAAGTCCAGTGTGTTTGCTACTTCTTCTTCACTGGATCCAATCAGCATAATGTCATCAATGTAATGGACCAGTGTGATATCTTGCAGAAGTGAAAGGCAATCAAGGTCTCTCCGAAGAAGACTATGACACAAAACCAAAGAGTTTATATACCCCTGATGTAGGACAGTAAAGGTATATTGCTGGCCTTGCCAGCTGAAGGCAAATTGCTTCTGGTAGGCCTTGTGGACAGGAATGGAGAAAAAGGCATTTGCCAAATCAATGACTGCATACCAGGTACCAGGAGATGTGGCAATTTGCTCAAGAAATGAAACCACATCTGGTACAGCAGCTGTAATTGGAGTCACCACTTGGTTACACTTATGATAACCCACTGTCATTCTCCAAGATCCATCTGTCTTCTACACAGGCCAAATGGGAGAGTTGAAAAGGGATGTGGTGGGAATCACCACCCATGCACCTTTCAAGTCCTTGATAATGGCACTAATTTCCGCAATCCCTCTAGGGATGTGATACTGTTTTTGATTTACTATTTTCCTAGATGGGTAATGGTATAATGGCTTCCATTTGGCCTTGCCCTCCATAATAGGCCTCACCCTATCAGTCAGGGAGCCAACATGGGGGTTCTGCCAGCTGCCAGGTGTGTCTATGCCAATTATGCATTCTAGCACTGGAGAAATGACCACAGGATGAGTCCAGGGACCCACTGACCCACTGTAAGTTAGACCTGAGCTAAAACTCAATAAATCACCTGATCTCCATAAGTCCCTACTTTAACTGGAGGACCAATATGATGTTTTGGGTTTCCTGGAATCAACGTCAGTTCAGAGCCAGTGTCCAGTAGTCTCCAAAATATCTGATCATTTATCTTTCCCCAATGCACAGTTACACTGGTAAGAGGCAGGAGGTCTCCTTAGAGAAGGACAAGAGAAAAATTCGCTGCATGAATTGTCGGTAATGTAATGGGGTCCTTCCTTAAGGTGACCTGCCTCCCCTTCATTCAAAGGGTTCTGGGTCTATAAACTGGCTCAAGTCTGGAAATTGATTGAGGAGCCTTGATTCTCTGTTTTTATAATTCAAATTAGTCTTTTGTCCATTCAACCTAGAAGTTTTCTGCTTATATAAATTAACTAGAAATGCAGTAGACTTCCAATCAATTTAACTTCTAGAAACACTGTGATTAATTAGTCAATGCCACAGCTGTACACCAGTCAGACTATTCTGATTGCTGCTTTGTCTCTTGTCTCTGCTGTCCATTACAGTAGCTACACCCACCTTGCTTTTGATGGTTAAGTGCCACCATGTGGCCCCTGACACCTCGGGATCTAATTATTCCCATTGTATTTACATTTTTACTTGAGTGACTGAGGTTCCCACTGTTAGATCTGACATATAGAGAAGAGCAATTATAGAGCTTCTCAAAGATGCAGGTGCTGCCATCACAAACCTATTTCACAAGGCATTGGTTGAGGGTACATCTTCTGGACCCTCCTAGCTGGGATGAATAGATCTAAGTTGACTAATCCACTCCATCATCCCACTCTCTCTAAACCTTTGGATCCCTTCCTTTACATTAAACCAAGAGAGATCAGACATTTCCAACTCACTCACAGTGGGCCATCTTTTAATCCTATTTCAGCTAACCAAGCAAATAAACTATTAGAACCTTTTTTAACTCCTCGAGCTGCAACATGAGAAGCAGAGTCTCTACTTAGTGGGCTCAAATCAATAAATCAGCCTGATCCAACTCTATGTTCCTTTCACCATTATTCCATACCCTTAATATCCGTTCCCATGCCTGTTCTCCAGATTTCTGTTTATATAAATTAGAGAACTCATGTAGTTCTTTTCCAGTGTAGTGCACCTCGTCATGGGTCACACTCTCAACCTCACCTCCAGGGGCCCCCCGAGGTTTTAGTTATTGGTCTAGGAGCAAACAGGGCTGTTGAGGGTGGCTTCTGAGGAGAATCAACATTATTTTGCCTGGCAACTGCCTCAGGGGAGGCCATCACTGTTGCCTCAGGCAGCACAGGGTTTATCTCCCCAGACAAAGATGGAAAGGCTGATGGCAGCATGGGTTAGGGAGGAGATATTGCCACTACTGTGGATGGGGAAGCTGTTTATTCTGGCAAAAAAGGTTCATCAGAGTTTACAAACTCAGTATCCCCAGCTTCATCAGGGTCCTCCCACATGTCCCCATTCCATGTTGCAGGGCCCCATTCTTTTCTAATTAATACCCTCACTTTAACAGCAGACACCTGGTGAGGCCATGCATGCACCTCTCATTGCAGGTCAGTCACTCGCATGATAGGAGCTTGTGTCTATTTCTCCACAATTTCAGCTCTTTCTCTACAGGAGATAAGACTCTCACTTAGGGCAATCTTCGCAGATCTGAGGCTTAGTATCTGCTTCTGAAGCCGGGAGACAGAATCCCTGAGTTCATCATTTTATTTCATCACTTTGTCCAGTTAACTTAGGAGCAACTAACCAGCTTCACTATGATCCTTGGTTCTCCACATATGGTAAAGGGTATTATGTACAGAGTCACTAAATTCCTTGCCTATCACAAGCGGTGAATAAGGAGTGTCAAATGCATTTGTTTTGCATAACTCTCTAAACAGTTCACACCAAGGATTATCAGTGTTCTCCATACTATTAGAAGTAGAGTCCTTAGCATTTTGCAGGCTAATCATATCAAGCAGCCAACTCCAGAAACCCCAAAACCAATGAAAAAACTCCATTCTTAACATTCTATTTTTCTAGAACCAGTCCTGGCACCAAGATCTGTCATAGACAGCGTTCTCTAGAGGGACAGAACTAATAGGATATATATAAAGGGGGAGTTTATTAAGTGTTAACTTACATGATCACAAGGTCCCACAATAGGCTGTCTGCAAGCTGAGGAGCTAGGAGAGCCAGTCCGAGTCCTAAAACTGAAGAACTTGGAGTCTGATGTTCGAGGGCAGGAAACATCTAGCACAGGAGAAAGATGGAGGCTGGGAGGCTAAACCAGTCTAACCTTTTCACGTTTTTCTGCCTGCTTTGTACCTGCTGGTGGCTAATTATATGGTGCCCACCAGATTAAGGGGGGGTCTACCTTCCCCAGCCAACTGACTCAAATGTTAATCTCTTTTGTCAACACCCTCACAGACACACCCAGTATCAATGCTTTGTATCCTTCAATCCAATCAAGTTGACATCCAGTATTAACAATCATACGTACCTTTCAGTATGTATATTGAAGTATTCCATACAATATACACTGATAATGGAAGCATCAATGTCATTTTAACTAATATTTCATACAAAATAATCTGCCCATCTCTTTCCAGTGATGTAGAAAATATGACTCTCTGATCATAAATGAATGAAATAGTTCAATCTATTCCACTATTCTGGTAGAGCTATGCAATGTGCCTATGAAAAAGGTGGTTAATTCTTGAGCAACATTTAGGATAATAATATCTAAATTGAGGTAAGTGATGATTATACTATATCTTGCACTGGTCAGACCACATGTGTAATGTGTCCTGGAAATCAAATTTTAAGACAGACATAGAAAAACAAAAAATCCAGCAGGAGCTGAAGGTACTCAGCTACTAAATGGTACCACTGAAGGTACTGAGTGGCCTTTAAACCATGCCAATTGTAAAGAATAAGTGGGGAACTAGGGAAGAAAAAAAGATGCCTCAGAAGGAATGTCTCTTGTTCCCAAATATCTGTATTATTATAAAGGAGAGACCAGGGCATGCTCTGTATTACTCTAAAATGTAAAGCAAAGATTAGAGAGGAGAAGTCTCAAAGGAAGCTGATCTTATAGAACTGTCATCTCAGAGTAAGAACGCTTTCTGCAGTTCATGAAAGGATCCTAACCATCAGACCCAACCAAAATGTAAGAGAGTTCCTTTCACCAGTAAGCTTCTACCTCTTTAGAGTCTCACAGGAGAGCTTCCTTGAAGCAATTGTCCCCTAAGATCCCTTCTAATTTGCATATTCTCCAAAACTGGCTCAACCATGGCTCCAATTCACCACCCTCTGCCCAGCTCAGCCTCTGAGATGGCCACAGAAGCAGCAACAGCAGCAGGTGAAGTGGGTGAGCAGAGGCACAGCTGAGGCAGAGCCTCTCCGCATACTTTAATGGGTCTTAACAAAAGTTCCTGGGTCCTTTATCCTTTCCAAATCCTGTTACCAAGGCAACTTCTTGCTTGTGACTGTGAAAGCAGACAGCCCCACATGAAATTATGACCACTTTATTCTTAGAACAAAATGATTTGAATGATCAGAGCCACAGCTTGTTTTACACAAAGTGAGACACAGCTAAGTGGTTCCTCTCAGAAAACAAGTGTGTGTGTGTGTGCGCACGCGCACGTGCATGCATGTGTAAACTCTCCAGCCTCAAGTTCTACCATTAGAAATTTTTTGTATCAAGTTATGCTAATGTTTCTATCACAATGAACAAGACCAGTGGCAAAGATAAGAAATTAAGTCACAAACATCAGTGTGACTAAACTTGACATACTCTTTCTAATGTGAATAAAGTCAAAATAGGATAATGGTTAAGTGCTTATCTTTTCAGGTGAGACTACCTCATTTCAAATTTGAGGTTTGCCACTTACAAACTGTGTGGCCTTTTGTCTTTGGCAGGTTATTAAACCTCTATACCATTTAAGATCATCAGTGTAAGATAAAAATAATATCTCTTCTTCGAGTTTCTGGGTAAATGAATTAATTTAAATATATAAATTATTTAGAATGTATCTGGCATATAGTAAGCTATATAAGTGTTAGCTATTGTTGTAATGGTAAAAATAATGCTGCTGCTGCTGCTGATGATGATGATGACAGAGACCAGAAAGCAATGAAGAGAAGATACTAGGAGGCTTAAGATTTTTGCCTGGGTATATACACAAGCAAGTCAAGGAAAAAGGAACTGACTTTTTACTAAGTTGCCTATGTGCTCAGTAATAAGCCATTAGAGACGTTAGAGCCTCAATTACCAAGAGCAGACAGAAACCTTTTGGATGACAGAATCTTAGGAAATTTCTGGACCTTATGATTTCTGACAAGACATGATGGAAGTATGGTCGTGAGCATCTCCAGCTTAGGACAAAAGTGGATGTTCTCAAGCTGACAAAGGAAACGCAAGGAGAACACT